>NW_010112983.1:85739-131891 GCF_000699245.1 Pterocles gutturalis | reverse complement strand
CCTGGGAACTTGCGTGCGGGCCGTGGTCAGGCCCAGCGTTCTGCCGTCCTGCTCCAAGTTTCCTGCAGCCTTACTGGAGGGAAATAGACACACGTAGTATTCAGGCTGGCAGGGAGCTGGGTTAGTAGGAGAGTGCCCATCAGTAGCAATGAAGATACAGATGAGGTGGGGCTGAGATGAGGGCTGTTACCAGACAGTTACTCGTGGGCATAGTCACTCTTGGGGATGCAAATACTGAATATAAAATAATTCTGCCTTGGATCAGATCCTGACTCTAAGAAGTTCTGTATATGTAAGTTATTAATTTAAAAAATATGACCCTGGGTCTTTTTAAAATAAAAATCTACATGAAGGATGGCTTTCTAAATGCAGATGAACTGATTATTTGCTGATATTTTCCTGTGTAAAGCTCTAGCATAATTGCTGTCTTTCTTTTGAATCAGTCTTACTGTCAAAACTGATGGCTGGAACAATAGAGATCTCTCTGGAGCAGGAACTTCTCTTAGAATCCAGGTCTTATCACAGCTTTAACTGGCAAAGTGTTCCATTCATACTGTCACTCACTGATGCTACATAATGGATGGTGGCCGCATTGCACACCATAGATAACTCACTAGATTGGGTGTTGGATTCAATTCCACACATTCAGCTGACCCCCCAAACCACCCAACCTCCCCAAACAAAACAAAAATCCAACAACAATGGAAGATAAATCATTGATGATTTAGGATGTCTCATGTGTGACTTCCTTTTTCACATTGATTTTCACTGGGGGTGTTAGCATACCCATTTTTTTAAATTAAGGGTACTAAATACTGTTTCCCAGTAAAAATGATGACAATGTAATCTTATCTATAGTTTTCCCGTAAACAAGCAGTGTGCAAACCACAATGTGTGTGCACTTGTGTTTATTATTTTTTATTAATCTTATTTTTTATTAACATGAAATAATTATTTCTGATTTTATTCACTTTTTACGCGTGAAACATGCCATAATAACAAAATCCATGTATGTATTCACTGCCAATAATGAATGGTATTTAATGATTCATGATTTTTCATGAGTAGGTTTGTAGAAATAGTCTGAAGGTGGTGTCAACAGTACAACATGCTTTATAGGATACTGACAGGGAAAATTATACTGACAATAACAGCTGCTATTCAGTCACCATAATAATTTTTTGAATTGTTGTCACTTAAGTGATGAAAGATACACTTAAAGTGAATAACGGGCACTTTTTCTTGTTTATATGTTCAAACAAGTAATAATACTTTTTTTTTGCCTATAAAAGGATTGAAACTAATGTAGGACACGTAAGAAGAGGAAGTTCTTCAGTAAGTCATGCAGAGCTTTCTCTCTGAGCCATTCATGTGTGTTTGTTTTTTTTTTTCAAATTGCAAAAGAGCTCCAGGGACGCTACTTCATAAGACAAGGGAGACAGAATCTTCCCAGTCCTTTTTCTTGTCCTGGGAATTGAAGTGTGGGCTGAGAGAGGCTGCCTGCAAGCTCTCCTTCCAGCTGGGTAGAAGAAGAAGGGCTGTTGTGATATGCTGCCTTTATTCCCTGCACCTGCCTCAACTTATCAGCTACTAGAAGAAAAGGGAAATACACTGCAGTCTGTATTCAGTTGCAGTAAATTACTTCCTTCCTCTGTCACAGTAATGGAAAGAATTCTGTATCTGAATCACACTTCCCTCCCAGGACTCATCCTGGACTGATGCGTTGGACTGCTTATTATGTATCTTGAGAAAGAGAGGCTTATGTTCTCCATTCATTTACATTTGAGTTATCAGGCCTACTTCCTCCAGCAATAAAAAACAGTGTATACATACATTATCTAACTAAAGACTTAATACTTCATATGTATAAAAATGATCAAAAAATGTTTTTTATGTTACCTGCAAATGGTAAAGGGGCATTTCAGGTACATGTTTAATAGTTCCCCTTTGAGCCTCTCAAGCAAGTCATTACTCTACAGCTAAATAGTACAGATTTTGGTTTTATTTCCTTCTCTGTGTTCAATTTAACCAGTTTTTGATTTAATCAGTATGGTGGTGTCCTGCTTGGTCAGAATGCAGTGTGGCTATTCCTATACGCACATATATATGCACATTTTATCTACAGGAGTTTAAATTAAATTGTACTTGCAATTAGTTCCAGTGTCCCTTGCCCACAGAAGCACAAACCTCAGCCGTCTGCAGAGGTTACACTTGAAACCTGTTGGGGGAGGATGGTTGCAGCTCACCCTTTCTTTGCTGAAAAACAAAGAGGTGTTTTCTTTGTATGCTACTTTGGGCAGCCATGGCTCCTCCTCAGCTCCTCTGTTGCTTTGAGAAAGGCAGCTGGAATTCTGTTTTCTGTTTCAGGCCACTCTAAGTACTGTCATCTCCCAGTGTTCTGTTATAGTATGTTTTTTTCTGAAATGTCACATCATTATATTTCCACAAAACTGTCCTGATCAGAAGCAGGCCATGGTTGGCTCCCTCCTCTTGTTTCCCCAGGGTCATAATGACTTAGAGACAGGCTTGTGGCAGTGCATGGCTTGACTGTCAGAGGATAGGATGGTCTTAAACTTGCCTTGAACTCACAATTTTTAACTTTTTTTTTTTGTGTGTGTGTTATTTGAGACCTATGCCTAACAATGTATGTAGTATGAGATGGGTGAAATAGAAAGGTATTTAGGCTGGATGGCAGCATACCCTTGAGCCTTGCAAGCCTAGGATTTGATCTAGGGGCATTCTAGATGTCTCTAAGGCTGTCATACACTGCTGAAGGCAGCCAAATATTTAACAAATGACATAAATTGTCGGGGGGTGTGGGGTGTGATGAGAGTGCTTTGGTAGTGACCTGCAACAGCTTCTCATTCTTTGGTGTGTCTGACTTGAGAAGGGCTGTCTTCCTCCTCGTTATCAATACTGGATAAAACATCCTTATTCCTTCACTGCAGCCTTCTCTCAAGTTGGGAGCACTGAAGATCAAGTAGGCTGGCCACGTTGTGCTGGAGCACACAATCAGTATGCAGAGTTTGGTGAACGTTTTAGTTATAAATGGTACATTCATTTTCACCTTCATAATGAAGGTCTGTTTTCTACTTCTCCTTATTTCTTTGTTTGGTTTTTTTGTTGTTGTGTTTTTTTTTTTTTTATTCTTCTTTGGACTTCTCTAGCACTTCTAAACTCTCCTTGATGAATCTTTTTATACAGATAATTCATTCTTTCCAGGGCTGGCAGTGCAGTGAGTTCCTCAGTGCACCCATTAGTTGTTCCAGGTAATCCTAGACGGGGTGCATTTTTGATTAGTGATGATTTTAAAAAATTTTTAATGTCAAAAAATGTATTTGCTTTTTCTTCTGTTTTGCAAACAATGGAAGGTTGTTGCTGTGCAAACAGTAAATGTCCTTGTTAAAGAAATTAGAGTGAATGTCATTTTCAAATTGTGACTACATTTAATGTAAAAGTATTAAAATATATGTTTCTGCGTCTGCCCTTAATGTGATCAGCAAATGGGGGGGGGAACTCTTCTGGATATTAAACTGCTTTCAAGCATTCTTTATTTTGTACAAACTATAATTGTAATAAGATGAGCTAACTACATCATTAAAAACGTCTACTGGAGAGACTGTAAAACAACTCAGAGTGAAATAAAAGAGCTATACAACTGGGAACCTTGCAATCAGATGAACATATTTCTAAGTACCAGGCATTACTTTTTGAAATAAATACTTTTATTCTGAGCTTTTTCTGAAAGGCTGTTATGCATGTTTGTGTATACAGATACGTAAATAGATATATACACATACACACATGCATACACACCAAAGATAGTTTCTTTAGGTTCTTTCTTGCTTTGAAGATGAGAGTTGCATTAAAATAAAAATTCCATTCAGGTTATTATCTCCCCAGCTGTCTGTGCAGACCATGGGTTTGGCCTGAGAATATTGTCATTACATGTGCTGAAGCAGTTAGTCAGTGATTGATGCTGTATTAATTCACAGCACAGACGCTTTGCCTTTGTTACTGAACATTAGACAAATTAGTTCTTACAGATTCACATCCCACCCCCACTGCATCCAAGCTAGCCACTCTGGCTGGGTAGTGTTGCTAATAACCTTAATTCAGAATGAACCGAAGCATTAGGAAGGAGGAGTTTGCTAAAGGAAGGGGCAGAAAACGGGCAGCAGCCACTGGGGTCTAACAGTACACTGCAGGGCTCTAGTCGCTTGCTCGCACAGCTCAGCACAGTAATGACAAATGATCTTTTCATTGTCAGACCCCCCAAATTAATTTTCCCTCCCACTTTTCATGAGGCTACATTCATCACATAGATTGCGTTAAACGTACTTTTGACAGGACAGAAAAAGATGAGTAGTAAAATAATTTGATTCTAGTAGCTTCTTCTCTGGGGAAGTAAACCAGTGGGATGGTACCTGGAAAGGCAAATATTTCTGTAAATGTTTCCAAATTAAATCTGCATTATTTTTCACAACATCTGGGCACAGGGTGAAGCACAAATGAATGAGAGAGAAAGCAGTGGATGGAAGGTGGAAGAACTTTTTTCCTGCTGACCTGGGAGTTAAGCCCTGCTTTGTGCAGAGGGCACAGCATCTGAAATAATGTGTGCACAATTTATGTCTGTAATATGTAGACAGTAAAAATGCTATTTTTTTTTATTATCTGCTTTGAAGTTAATTAGTCCAAGATGGTTTTCAAATCTGCTTTTATAACTCCTCACTAAGTTTTTTGCTGTACATTGTCTCTTTGGCTGTTTAGAAAGATGTAGAAAATTACGTTGTATGGAGGATAACCAAGAGATTTGTCAAGGTCAGGAGAACCACTAGAGCACAAGGAGGCAGGGGAATGCCAGAACAATCTAGTTGTCTGAAATATTCTTCTTATGGCTGGATTAAGTCACATTAATTGAGCACAAAAGCAGAGTGTTTAGTGCTGAGAGTGCGATTTGAGTTAATGTAAGGATTCTTTTGCAGCAAAATGCAGAAAGTATTCTTACTGCTTACTTGTCTCTGATATTTTCAGCATATGTTTCTCCCTTTATATTTTGCTTTTATCTGTTTAAAATAGCCTTAATAAACAGAATACTGTAGCTGTCTGGCCACAGATCGTATTCAGTGCAAGATGCCTTACTGTTAGCCAGATCTAAGACTGCTTGGCCATTCTTCATTCCCACGAGCGGTGGCCTTTGTTAAAGACATCCAAAATGTCTTCCATATTGCATCAGCCCTTCCTTGATCCATGTGGTTGAAACATCTAGAAACACTTTCCCATTTTTCAGTTGTCTTCCTGATCTATTGCTGACATCTCATGTAGTGGAGCTGCTTGTTATTCTCCTGGAATCCTGCTGCTCAGTTTTGCTAGGGTCTGATGCTGATTCCACATGAGCCACGAAAAGCTTCAGGTGTGGCACAAATGTGAATTAAGTATAACGATGCACTTTTCTTCAGGGAAAGATCCCAGGCTGCACTGTTTCACTGATCTCTCACTGCTTCTGCTACTATACCTGAATGTATCACTTTGGAATTCTTTGGTGTTTAGTTGGAGATAATGTATTTTAGTAAGTTTTTTTCCACATATTATATATATAAAACAAAATGGTGATGTAGTTCATACTTTAGCAATTAACTTCACACTGGATATTATTAACACTTGTAACCAGGCTTTGTGTCTCTGGTAAATCTTCCATGCTTCCTTTCAATAAAGGCATCTGTGTTGCAAGGGAGGTGGAAAAAGGTGGAGTAGAAAAGTTGCTGTGATCGGTACTGGTTGTCTGTTAATCAGTGGATTGCTTAAAAACAAAAACTTTGAACTTCTAATGTTATAGAAATAGCTTCTAATTTTTGTTCAGGTGCCTTTGGAAGGATTGTGTTTGTTATGAAGACCATTGTATTTAATGCATCATTAAAATGATATGCATATTACAATACATATTTACGATAAAGATCTAAACCATTTTTTTCCTCTCTGTTTTCCTTCAAAGTTATAGGAAAAAAAAAATCTGTTATATTGTCATAGACCAACAAGTATTTCAGCAATATTTCTGTATTGCGTTATTCTTTCACTGGTGACAACTAGATAATACCACATTAGTGAAGGCAAAATGTGTGTTTACCTGTATGCATAGCCATAGTATTAAAGAAAAAGGCTGTGAAGCCAAGAAAATGGAAATGAGAATAGCTTCCAGGCAAAATTAATAAAAGGGTGGCAAAGCAGTATTAGAGTGAGTTGCTCACTTGCTTTAAGGGTCATTGCTCATCTTCTTGCCAGAAAAGATACAGGGCAGAAGTGATCACTGCAAAACTTGTCTGTTTTGCTTTTCTTTTAGTGGGGGAGGGTATATGTGTGTTTGTTGGGGGTTTTTTGAGGTGGGAGGAAGCATTCTGATGTCTGCCTTAGAGTTCTTCTGTTTACCTTTTTATGTAATTAGGCAGACCAGATTGGTATTTAGTCTTGTTCTGACAACAGTAAATTAGGCTTAACTCTTTAATTACAATGAGAAGGAAATCACCTTTCTGATATCCTTCAATTAGCTGAAACAGCTGTTAAGTTATAATTAAAATTTCACATGGATCATTTGAGGTTTTGGAATGTTTCCATTTAATACAAAAAAAAATTTGCATATATGCATTTGTTTTTCAACAACCCTTTCTAATCTGTCAGTGCTATACCAAAAATACTGATATTACATTAAGCAATATCTTTCTGGCTTTATGAATCGACAGCTAGTTCTAGGAGAATAAAAAACTGAAATAGAAGGTGAGCAGAAAATATCAAAGCTCCAAGGTGCACTGGGGCTAGCTCAAAAATAAACTTCCTTTTTTTTACCATCTTCTTTCTCTTTTCTCATGCTCATTGAGATTCTGATATGATCTTTAAAACAGGGAGCAGTACTCTTGGAAGATAAGCAATAACCTAAACACATATACCCATTCTTCTGTCACAACCTCTTGCACCTTTTAAAGACCCAGACCTGTAGGTATTTTGATTTAAATAGCTGTGAAGAAATGCTTCACATCATAAAGAGAATTGTATTCTGATCTTAAACATAAAAATCCTAAAGCAGCTCTTGCTGCTGTCTGTGTCTAGGTGCTCAGCCAGTGGTGAGTACCTCAGCAGTGTGCAGAAGTGGCATGCACTGTTAAAACCTTGCCACAAAACATTTTGGATGTTTGAAGGTGAGTTAACTGGAAAATTAATTGGACTACTCAACATGGTAGGATAAGAAGCAGTCTCCATACAATTTGTTGCTTCTAAATTACTTAGAACAGTAAGTTCAGAGAACATCACAGGTGGAGAAATTTGCCAAGTATGAGAAAAATAGAAAGAACATTATATAGGTTTTGTGATTCTCCTTTTTTCTCCCCTCCCGGGTCAGTGCTTCAGTAGTGGTCTAGTTTATCATGTCTTGAAGATACTTTACCACATTCTGAATCTGGGCTCTACAAAGTCCTCATTGAACCAGTAATCAACGTCTGTTTTCTAAAGTATAGGGTTTTTACTATTTCACATCTGATATTGGTTTGTCTGCATGTGTTTATACATTTTCACCCTGGTTTTGGCTATTTTCACCAAATAATTCAAGAATTAAAGCTACGTTTTGTTCTTTCGTGTGCGCATGTGTTGGGGGTGGGAGGGTTTAACAAAGTTGCCTTTTTTTTTTTTTTTTTTTCTGGATGGAAGCAAACTTCTTTTATGTGGCTTTTCTTCAGTCTGGTTATTCAAAACAGTGGAAATTCAGGGGTCTGGCAGTATGTGTGACAACTTCTAGAATTCAGTTTTGTTGTGCACGTTGACAGGGTAAAAGCACACACAAGTCTTAAAGGATGGAATTGCCATAACATTTGTTCCTTTGGTCAATCTTATATTCTTCTTTCTTCATTTCTTTTTTTCACTTCCTATAGCTAATGCTGAGATTAGTTCTGTCTTAATTTTCTTTGAAGTATTATTGCACCATGGGGTGCTATTACATATTGCATACTAAAAATATATTGATGGCTTAGGCCAAGTCACACACCATCAAGAACTTCCACTTTACCAGAGACAAGGACATTTTTGAAGTCTTGCTTCCAGAAATTGTGCAGCGTGATTTCAAATTCATATTTTATCAATTTTATAAACTAGTTGAGTCATTAAATCATTGGCTTTTTAATCTTCAAGTTTTTAATGTGGGAGGATAGTGGTCTGTCTTCTGTGTCTCTCTGGCACTTCTATTTGCATTATAACTTTGGTGTCTTCTTTAGAGCACCACATTTAACCAACGTGATTTTCTGCTGCTATTAGAAAGCTTCCAGATTTAGTTTTCTAAAACTGTTATTTCTGTTATTTTGAGAGTGTCTGTCTCTTGAAATACATTACCTGAATACTTATTTTTCAAGATTGTATATGAGGATTTTATATTTCTGTATATGTAAGGTTTTCTTAA
The DNA here is from genome assembly GCF_000699245.1 of Pterocles gutturalis. NCBI lineage: Eukaryota > Metazoa > Chordata > Aves > Pterocliformes > Pteroclidae > Pterocles > Pterocles gutturalis. Next base: position 123,457 of record NW_010112983.1, on the reverse strand, counting down.
ACTCATGGATTTGTGCGAGCTCTGCAGAGGTGCATATATAGGTGTGCAGATCACTCAGGGTGAGAGAGTGAGTTGGAGTAGCTGTACTACAATTTTTGGGAGTGTAGAGGAAGTGTGTGAATAGTCTCCAATGGCATTTTCACCTCATAGGAGGAGGTTTTTGCGTTTTGGAGGGTATCTGTCACCTTTACTGATATGAGTTCTTGCTCTACGTTTTTTACCTTTTCTGTCTTTTGATTTATTTATTTCAGAGCTATTGAAAGATGCACAGAAAATGACAATTTGTCATTTGGAGTGTCTGCTTTTATGAGCTTTTGCAATTCATTTTCAAGCTTGGACATAGGCTGCTGTGTGTTATCTACCTGGGTAAAGGAGGGAAGCTGAACTCGGATATAATTGCAGGTGTCTTATCTTCAAAGGCAGTTTCTTTGGTGAGAGTTGTGAAGAGCCCATACCTGATTATAAACGGTGCATTGTTATGCAGTTACCAGCTGTTATTATTTGTGGAGGAAAAAAAAAGACAAGAGTAAAGGCTGAGAGAACAAACATTTATTCAACGAGGCATGAAGCCCTGACACCCAGCTTTTTGTTTCATTTATCTGTAGCTCAGTAAGCTTAGATATAGGCAGACATAGCAAGTGCAGTAAAAATTTTGCTTGGATTTTCTTCTTTGGTTTTGTTTTCCCTCAGAACAATGACATTTTACATGAACTGCTAGGATTGCATTGCTAAGTTTAGAGTAGAGTAGTCCTTAGAAACTGTAAGTTGATTTTGTTCTTTAAAATATAAGTTTTGTAATTTTTGCTGTATTAAACAGTAGATTTTTATGTCAACTGGATGTTTCTCCGAAGTACATACCAGGTAAGCTCTTGTGGAAGAGGATGGTGCTGTCATTTTGTCTAAACCAACTTAATAGAGCAATATTGTTACAGATGTGCAGGCTGGCATGTAGGCAAAGCCTTCTATTACCATTGACTGCTTGACAGAAAGCAGCAAGGTGCAAGTTTTCATATGCAGTGAGGTTCAGCATTATTTTCCCAGATTTTGATTTTTTTATGTTGGTGCATAACATAATACTTTGATATTTGAATATCATCAGTTTTGTCATCGTGTAACACCACTATGACAAATGTCATTAAGCTAGAGTAACACAGTGGAAAGTCAAATGCAATGTATTTTGTCTTATTTAGTACAAAACATGAGCATTTAAACGTACATTTATCAGTGTAATTAAGGAGCAGGCACTGGAACTTTGACTTAAGATAGTTGAAAATGGTCTGCATGTATATTGTGTGATTAAAGATTTTTAAATAGACTTTGATTACATCTCAAACCCAGTAAAGATCACGAGTGAGTGTAAAACTGCGTATCTTCATTTCCCAGTGCCTACATCGCATTGATTAGCAATACTGTTTGCAACCTGCCACACAAACTGAGGCAGCTGAATTGACAGAAAGGAGAAAACAGCATTAGCTAGTGTCTTGCCATGTTCCATCAGACAAGCTTTTACATTTCTGATGTCCAAAGGCTTAAAACATTTTAATGGAATCCTGGCTTGTAATAAAATTTGAGAGCCAGGCATAAGTAATTATGTCTTATATTTATGTTAAGTCATTGAAAATGCTAATAAAACATATTTGTGGGTTTTCCCCTTAATGAATATAACAATAAAACAAAATCATTGCACAAGTCTCCCACTAGGAGGTTCATCAGTGTCTCGATATCAAGCTTGTTTGTTGTGAATTATGGACATTTTTTGCAATAAAATCTGGTTTGGTGGAAGAAATGGATGTGCAAGCCTGGTTTTATTAGTGTGACTGAATATTGTGAAACTAAAACAGGGAAATTCTTGCATACTGTCACAATTTGGGGCCATATGGATCATAAACTCCTCTACACATATTTCACTCGCAGACTTCAAATGGCATTATCTCATCACAGAGAGGGGAACAAGGAATACACTTAACTAAAATTTAGAAATTGTTCTCGTTACTGAATGTCAGATAAAGGTGAAGCTCTTAAATAGGAGTCTCCCTGATTTACTACCTTTAATGTGCACAGGAAGGGATGTGCAAAGCACATCATTAGTGTGACAGGGTGAAAGGGGCAACATGTTTCTTCTGTTACAATGGAAAGAGGATGAATCTGGCACAGTTCTGATGTCAGAACCTCCATCACCTTACTCACAGATGATGTAGATTTTAATTGTACTCTGGGCTGATTCTCATCGCACCAGCTCCTACGTGACATTGAGATAGATGAAGCCATTTGTTGGCATTATCAGAGCCAGCTGTGTGCTTGGCTGCAGCTACAGTAGGCATTATATCTCATGCATAATCCTCTCATTGAGAGAGGATCACAAGCATCTGAACCATATGGCAAATAATTTTATTATGATCAAAAAAGGGACTCTTGAAGCTAGTTAAACAGAAGAGTCCTTGAAATTCAATCAGAAGAGGTTTTTATTTTCATGTAGCATTATCATCTTAAATTAATTTTTAGCTCTGCCATCATCTGTGAAATACAGAAATTTTATTTTTCCCAAAAAGTGAGAAATTAATGTTGTAATTATAAGAAACAGTGAGCAGGATTGCATAGCTTGATTTTTTTGATGTCTGAAGAGTGCCTTGTAGGGGTTAATGTCTTTTTTTTTCACTAATTACACGCTCGTATCACTCAGAAGCCCAAATAGGAAGTACGAAGTGCCTGAAATTTAAAAAGCTGGGGAAGGGGAGAGAATCACACGCATTAAGCCATGGGAGTGCTGTGTTGATGTCTTAATGCCTCACTTCCTGAGGGCTGTTGCCTAGAGTTGAAAACATACAGCTGTAGTAAGAGCTCATAAGCCATTGTTCTTTACACTGAAAAAAAAAAAAGAAATCGTGTTTTAATTAAGTCAATGCAAATGGGTGATGAGGAAAAAGAGAGAGTCTTCAGCTCTGTGCAGAGTTACTGCTGGGCTGCCAGGAGGTAATATGGGCATCAGAGACAACAGCAGCCAACCTTTTTAGCCTACGAGTGAGTGATAGCAGCTCTCAGCAGGATGAAGGTATTGCTCAGAGGCCTGGTCCTGTTTCCTTTTGAGCATACAAGGAAAAATCTTACTGTTATCTCTGACCACCCCTGGCCATACCAGCCATCACACCGAGAGGGAGACAGGGCAGGTACTGGCTGCAGGACAGGAGTTTGTGGCTGCTAGAGGATGCTTCATTAACTGGGAGTCAGTGTCTGCTGTCTCAGAGTACAGAGGCAGAAAGCAATAACACGAATTGTGCCGCGTGTGAATAGACTACTTGCCTACTGGAAAAGATGTGTGCTATTGAGGACTTGGCCCTGGGGACACCAGCGGTTTCCATGGGGCATCTGGTAATAATGCACATGGCCTATCAGCAACTTTCATGCTGCAAACTTATGGAACATAAATAAAGGCTCACCAGAGGCAAATGGCAGCAGCCGCCTTATCTGGAGGATACTTTTTTTTATTTGGTACTTTATTGACAAATAATAAAGCCTTTAATTGGGCCGTGGGAGGAATATAGCCATGTAATTTACAGGACCTGTAATTTTCTAGTGCCGCATGCCTGAAGCAGATTGGGGTTGTTATTGCAGCCTCCTGAGTGAAGCAGAGGTCCGCTGAAGTACCGTGAAATGTGCATCTTTATTCTCACATTTTAAAAGTGTTTGTGTGTGTCTTGGGGGAAGAAGGGGAACAAGGGGAGGAAGCCCTGTTTCCTCTGCAATAATGCAGCGATTAAGAATTTGCAACTTTGCTTACTGAAATGAGAGTCAGCGAAAAAATCCCCAGCCCAGCTCTCGCTCGGAAGGCTTCCCCTGCAAACTGCCCATCACGCTCAGCAGGATGCGAAGCAGAGCTGCACTTGCTGAGCGGGCTAACAGGGAAGGATTGCCTTTTGCTGTGGCAGCTGCTGAACTGAGACTTTCTGGATCATGAATGTATGTAAATATGTCCAACTGTTTGCCCTTCACACATCTTTGGCAAGTTTGGAATAAAAAATATTGCACTGCTCCATTAGTTTGCTTGCCTATTACCACAGCAGATGCTGTTAAGAGCACTGAGATGTGTTTCTAGGCAAGCCTTCCTGTCTAAAATAGGATAAAGAAATAAAGGCTAGAGAGGCCCCAGATAGCATCTTGAAAAATGATATAAAGCAAGCTTTGGCAGCAGGGCATACCACAATGCCCCCTGCAAATGCACAGGGGTGGGTAGCTCTTCAGTCCATTACGCAAAGCAAAAAACAGTTGCGGCTTCTGCGTGTTTGTCCCTTTCTGAACTCTCTCTCCAGCACAATAACAGCTATTTTGGAGAGTTTGTGCGGGTTTGTTTCCTGACTTTGTCATCTGCTGAGCAGCTAAAACGGCTGCATTTGGATGCCAAGCTATACTTCATAGGGATTTCACTGGCAATGAAGGTTGTATATAAATAATGGATGAAGAAGGGTGACAGGACCTGAACACTTGGGGCTTGACAGATTATCTTGTGATGTATTACAATTAGATATGCTTCAGTGTCACTTCATTTATTCAACTAGTAAGGGCACGTAACTCTTAGATCCATTCGGAGGTGGATTTATTAAGAGCCTTAGTCATGTCCTCTCCAAGTTTGAAATTGATTTTTTAACATCCTTAGCAGCTTTCTAAATCACTTTGCTCTTAATGTGTATGTGGTTTTTTTCTTTTTTTAAGTAGTTGAGATTTTATTAGCACATATAGTAGATGAATTTGTTTATTTTTTTAAATGTGCAGTTTGCTTGCTCTGCTCAGGGCAGGTAGCTGTTAGGTGAGAGACCATTTTGTCGATTAGCTGGTCTGCAGATCAAATTGGCCTTTGGGAGGGAATTGTCCGAGTTGTTTGTACAAGAAGCTGGTAGATAATAAGCCCCAGCCACCTTATAGTAAATGGTATGACCTCGAATTGGGACATCTAGTGAATAGAAAATAAGATTGGCAAAAATGTTGTATGCCTTTTTGCCTTTTAAATAGTGGTAATGAAAAAGCTTGCTGTGGAAGGGTGCAGAGTAAAATGGTGCAGAAAACCTGAGAGCTCAGATCTGATTTTGTTGCAAATGGAGCCTGTCAGACTGTTGGGTTAAAGCAGAAAAATTATTAGTATTACGATTGCTGTAACTTTCTAACCTACCTGAATGCCTTAACCCTAGTTTTCCTCCGGATGTGTTTCTCTGTCATAAATGCAGATGTAGAACAATTTGCCGCAGATGCCTGTGGCTCAGGTGTGCCCAGCCTTTCCAGGCTCCTGTAGGCAGGACCTTTTCTCCTTTGAAGTCATCATTTACAAAACAAACTATATTTGTCTGCTTTGAGTATTTCTTGGCAAAGAGAGTGGGTGTAGGACAGCAGGTGGCCGCAGAACCCAGCAGAAGCTACAATTCTCCAGATAATCAACAACGTCCCCCCCCCACCGCCTCTCACCCTAGTGCTTGCCAACCAACAAACATGTTACTCACTCCATAGCAACCTCCTCATTCTTCAGATAGGAACTTAACAAGGTTTGGGGATATATCGCGCTCATGGCAAAGCTGATCCAAGCCAATAAGGTTTCAGAGCATTTGCTCATTCTTGTAAAAGCTGATGATAATTGATGGACGACCGGCTTGCAGGACCCTGACAGGCTGGTTTCCTGCCCTTTGCTCTCTGGCAGTTCAAGCCTTACAAGTGTGAAATAGCCAATTACTGGAATACCTATTGAAAGTAATAGGCCAATGAGCAAATTGCTACTGTGGGACATGGTGGCGGTATAGGTGGAAGAACGCCAAGATAAAGTTCTGCTCTGAGCAGCTGCTCCCACTGCAGCTCAGTAATGCTATTGGATGACCAAGTGATGAGAGAAAGGTATTTCCCCATTTGAACTGCAAGTGTCCTGCCTTGTATTGACTTAAAGTTTATGATGCATGATACCGTCTTGTTACCCAGGCCCTAATTTGCAGAAATAAATCCTCCTTTTAAAAGATAGTTAAATAGGTAATAGGGATAGTCACGGCCATAGATTTTGTGCAAAAGCATTAAATACAATTTTTGCTTGGAATGAAAAGTCATATAGTGTGCAGAGTGTTAATACTTGCCAGCCATTTGCTATTGACAGAACAATTTGTCTTGATAAAGGACAGTGAAAAATTCCAATCTATTCACTGACATCACATTATCAGCAGTAATATATGACTGCATCTAAATATAAGACTCAGATCTGATACAGCTGAGGGGTTTCTGGTAATTTTCCTGTAAATATGTTGTGTACTGGACAATGAAAAAATGTCACTTTTACCATGTAATTGGATGACCTATTTTTATGTGAGATTTAAAGTTTTACTGTGTTTAATGGGATAGACCATAATGTTTCCTTTTTGGGTAACCTGTTTCTTTTTATAAGACTTTAGCAATGAAATGGGTATTACAAGGTTTGACAAAGCAGAAATAGCAGACAAAGGAAGACAGAAGCTTAAATATTAGTCTGGTGAAAGAAAGATTCTGTGACCACAGAAACTTGCCACAGGGGGAAAAAAAAAATCTATCTGAAAATATTGTCCTAAAAATGTCTTCTGCACTAGTTATCTTAACGTAGATAGTTTGTCTTCTTTTTGCCAGGATAGGAATGCTTATTGGAAACTTTTAGGCATGTGCTTCCTAGCTTTCTTAGCAAAAAGATATGATTCATAATTTTAAATTGTGTTAAGAGCCTGGCTTGTCAAAATATATTAGAAAGAAAGGTGGCAAGTGGCAAGTAGCTTTGGAGGAAGAATTTCAAAAGTGCTTGGCAGTCCAAGATTCAGTAATTGGAGAGCAACCATTACGTGAAAGCCAGAAGTGTAAATGAAGCCAGTGCCAGTACTCTGTATAATCCATTTTTTTTCAGTTGCCAGTCACTTTTTTGGTGCTGAAAAGAGAAATGACAAATGACATCTTGCTGTTTGTTTTGAATCTCCTATTAAAAGTTATCAAGTCCATTTTAAATGGAAAGAATAGAAGATTGATTCATATGATATTAAACATGGATCAGCCTCAAAAAGAAGATTATCATTTCAATCCGGGCAAAGACTGAAAAAAAAATGAATGTATGGGCTAAAAACACAGGCGATCTGATCATGATTGCTTTATTACCTTTAAATACATGGCATTTTTTTACTCTATACTTAAAACTCTGGGGGGGAAAACTATTATCCACTTGTATTTTTCACACTGTATTTTCTCCTGAGCATATCTGATTGTAAAATCCCTTTGTGTGGCTCTCAGCATGAGGAAGAGAGTCTCTCTGCTTATCTCCTGAACAGACAGCACATAGCAGATATAACTCACCTTCTGAAGATTTCCACCAGAGGCATTTGTACCATCTTGGGGCTTGAAAAAAAATGCTAGGCATGTGCTAGGCTGGTAAAAACAGTTTCTAATCACTGGAGCAGTGAAAAACCTTGCTAAGGAAGACCAAATCAGAATAGTTTGTTTCCACTTCATGGAACAGGAAGGGTACATGTCTTTCTATTAAGTTTTCAGTTGTGGACTCCTCTGCATAGCTGAATATCTTGTATACTTTATCAAACTTCTGATAGTTAGCCCCTCCCTGGATCCTGTGAAAAAGGGAAAATGTTATTATTTTCTCCTCCCTCTCTTTCTTTAACCCTAGAGAGTCTAATATTTGCTTTCCAAATACTTGGCTGCTGTGGGAGGAGAAACAGTCTGGTATTATACCCCAAATAATTTGTCCTTCCCTAGTAACTGTACCTGCTGAGCACTGTTTTATTGAGCAAGGCTGGTATCTCCAAATTAGAGCAATTCTTCTACCATTCCTTGGTTTGTTAACTCCTCTCTGTTGCTTCTCTGAGAAGTTATGAGGAGGAGCGGAGGTATCACGCTTGCCTGGCTGCAGATCGGCGGTGAATAGAGGCTCACATTGGGAAGGTGAGCCATGAGAGCGGGGCTTGCTGTCACTGAGGGCATTTCTTCCTGAGGAATTGATGGGCTGGCTCTCAGCAGCAAGAGCTTCCTATTCTCCTCTGGCAAATGGGTGGTTTGAGTACTCTGGAGATTTAAGGGCTTTTGCTATATATCCTCCTGCTTCTCCATTTGTTAAAACTGTGTGGCAGTTCAGTGTCAATGCCATAACATTCAAGGAAGGGAATAAAGCCTGATCCATGTTCGTAGTCCTGTTCAGTGTTAAGGGCAGAGAGAGAGGATCTCAAGAATTGTTCCAGCTGCTTAAGATCTTTCTGTTGAGGACCACATAATTAGTTTTCAGTTTTTCAGCTTCTTGGGACAGGCAAGAAAAATGGGCTGTGTACTCCTCAAGTGAATGTCCAGGTATGACAAAGCAGAGGCAGGTACTTTTTTCCTGGTAAAACTCTGTGTCAGGGAGTGAGTTCTGCTGTAAATCTGTTTGAGGATATCATGAAGAACAGACAAAATGCTGCAACCAATCCTGCAGGAAAAAAAGGTGAAGAATCCCCTTGGCATTTTTGACCTGAGGAGGATGATGGCCCCTGAAACTATTAGACATGGATAAATGTGAAATATCCTGTGTTGTGAAATATCCTGTGTTGTGCATTTATGCACCTTCCTGTGCTGGTTTTCCCTGACATATTATAGTATTTGCTCTCTTCCCTTTCCTGGGTTTTTATACATTTCATCCAACTTTGACTCAGCTTGTATCAGACAATTTTACTCAGAAGATGAAAATAACACAAAAGGTGCGAGTAGATATGTTATCATGTCCCTATTTCTTCATTTTTTACTAAAACTGTCCTTTCAATTTCATAACCTGTGAAACTGTGGCATTTCAGTGGAGTTTAGGCAGTGGGAGAACTTCCCAGCAGGTCATATTGGCACAAACACTGCACTTGTCAAGGGGTGAATCAGACTTCTTATTTTCAGCACACGAATTGACCACAGAAATATCCCCCTTATTTTGTAGGTTTTCTATTGTGAGTACTTGTACCTCATGCACGTTGCACCTGGACTGTCAGCTTCTCCCCTGCCGTCTGTTAGTCTGGCACCACAGCAGCACATTAATGAGAAGCAGCCCCTTATGTGTTTAGGAGTAGTATGCGGATGGTTTACTAACAAGTGTACTTCAAACTATGGCAAAATGATCAGCTTGTACTGCTGATGCCCAGTGTATCACGTTTTACAGGAGCACAGCATGGGATAACTTGTCTTTCAGCTGCTGGAAGGCATTTCTTTGCAAGGAAGCCTGGGCAGGTGGGTACGGTGTCTCCCAGGGCCGGGCTCGCTTGGAGGCCATGGGTGTGGTGGCGGCTATGGGGGACTCTCCCCACTGCAAGGCCAGCACTGACTCCCAGTCTTGCTGGAAGGTGCTCCTTCAGCACTGTGTCTTTTTGAGGAATGAGTCTGTCACTTGTGGTTCACCGCTTGCAAGCACTGCAGAGCCCGTTACCAGGCCAGCATCTCTTTGATTTCAGCCATCCAACCGTAAGGCTCTAGTGTAGCCTGTTGGTCAAAGGCAGTCCAGCAAGGAAATGGAGAGAGCAAAGAAAGGTGTGAGTATAAGATGCTTTACTTGGGTTGACTAAGCAGTCACTAGGGCACGTGGCTGCCTCCGGCACTGACAAGGGAACCACACCACCAGGCTCTCTTGCATCTTTTCTGTCTGCAGCCTTTATGACTTTGGGAGAAAACAGGTTGCTTTCCATCAGGGAAGCAGATTTAAATTGAGATGCTTACAACACGGATTTGGATTGCTCTTCTCTTCCAGTGATTCACCTAATAAGCTTCCTAAGAAAAGATGTTTTTCATGGTTTTTGGCATTGGGGCAATATTCTATTCAAACCTACTTCAGCTGTCTGGTAGGCTGGTTGAAAAAAAAGACCTGAAAAACAAAACCCAACACTCTCAATTAGTTTAGAATAATTAATGATAGTGTGCCAAAATAAATTGTTATTTGTCATTTCCCCTTTTAACAATGCATTTCTTGTGCTGAGATAATTTTCAGCTACTGTGTATTGGTTGATGGAATCAAATTAATAGAAACAGGAGGAATCATTTGGGATGATCAGCTACTGTTAAACTGCTCCCTGCCATAATTTTTTTAAGCTATCAAAAGCTTGAAAAACACCATGAAATATAGATTGGGAGAAAAAAAAAAAAAGTCACTTGAAAAAACTGTTAATGCTTATGAATTTTACAGTCTTGTTCCAGGCATGATGTAATGAGGTAGTTGAGCACATGAGTAACAAAATAGTAGAGATACCTGAATGGAAGACACGAGGATTTAGTCCTAGCCAAGCAAAAAGCTCCTTTAAATCTCTTGATTGATCTAAATCTGTGTAGATTGAGTAAAACAATCCAAGCTATTTTTATATCTTGCCTTTCACTCCGATGGCTTGCAAACTGCCCTTCAGTCTGTGTAGGTGAACTGATCACTCTCAAACTGCTGCACTGTAGCTGTTCTAGGGGTTTTGGTTTTAGTATTAGTAGAGGAGAAAGGAAGCTCATTTCCTCTGTTTAGAAAACAGAGGCAAGTTTTCAATGTTTGATATAGAAAGGTATTAGTTTATTAAAAAGAAGTGAATGTTGCTATGATGTGAATGCACACCAGTCGTTCACTAATGGTGACAAATGTGGATTTTTGCACTCCTGCATAACCAGCATGCCCAATTAGCTGCTCTCACTCAGCATCACTTCATTTGCAAAACTCGTTTTTAACCGTGTCAGAAGTGTCTCATGCATTTCTGTTCATTTGTCTCTTTCTCTCAGCCACAATTAGTTTGTCTCTAGCTGCATTTGCGGTCATTCTGCATTTTGCACATATTTTTCATTTCACTCAGTTCTCTTGCACATTTGTGGGTTTGGTTGTTTGTTTTTTTGTTTTTTTTTTCCTTTGTGGTGTTTGGGACTTTCCACGGTGTAGTACTTTCTACTTATGACATTAACATGGAGTTCATGCCTTTTCCCAATACAAAGAAATAAAATCCCATGACACCTACTCATACTTCTATTAAAAATGTTTTCCAGAGTTTTTTTACACCAGTATCAGAAGTGGAGAAGGTGCGCGTGGGTCCAGCTCCTCCTGGCCCAGCACGAATGAGCCAGGCAGATGATTTCCTTCTCTTCCAGTCTCTATGTTGGCATGTCCTCAAATCCTGTAATAAGGCTCCTCTAGATAAGCAAGAATGACAAAATGATTAGGCTTTATGCTGTATATAGAATTAGAGCAGGTGTTCATCAGCTGTGCCATGGCTGACAGGCTGCTGTATCTTTGAATGGAAAGTCTGTCTCTACTTTCAAATATTTGTTAATTTTTAATTAAATTAATTGCAAACAGTCACTTGATACCATTTCGTATTTGTTTGTGTATGCATTCAGATATGTATCACCCTTTACGTCAGTACTTAGCAACTGCCATCTTTTAAGGAGAAAATTTTTCTATGAGATTTTTCTCAAAGAAAAATGAAACCTGAAAGAAATGCTTCCCTTTGCATGTGATGAAATACTGTCTCACTTAGGTAAAGCAGTATTTTTATGAAAAGATATCTAAATGTGGCAATTAACAAGGGAAATCTTACACACACACAAAAAGTTTGCATTTGTTAAGCGTTTACGGATGAAGTACAGTCTGCATTCCGTAGCCTGAACCTAAAAGTGGCCTTTCGGAAAAGATAATGCCAACAGCCACCGACTGTGCTGTTAATGGGTCAGTTTGACTGCCTTTAGGACTGAAGTGACCTTTTTGGAAAATTTCAAGCAAGTATGTGTATGTCTCCTCTAACTCTACGAGTGTGTGCATGTATGTTGTAGTTACTTTTACCTTTAAAACTTGCTGGAACTAGCAGTCTTGCACATCTTGCCTAAGCAAAAAAAGACAGCTGGAGAGCTAATATACATATCAGAGGTTTGGTTCCTTCTGCAATCAAAGGGAGAAGAAAGGCTTGCAGTGAGAGTTGCACAAGGAGGAAAATTAATCTGTTGAGTGGTTATCCAGGCCTTTTCTTTCAACAGAGCCCTTTACTTGGAAAATCTGGGCATGATAGATCATTAAAGTACAACAGAAGGTACCAAGTAATAAAGAATTTAAAAAGATTAAAGAAATCCAGTAATTCAGCAGTTTGCACATTAGTTACAAAATAGGGGCAGTAAATGTTGAATGGATGAGTGACATTAAAAGCCCTCTTTATGGTCCAAAGTTAATTTGAATAACATTAATTTACAGTTGACAAATTGTGTCTTTTTAGCATTGGTAATCCAGCTATTTATTAAACTGTAAAAGCAATGGTAATTAAGCATTACTGCTCAGCAGTACTGCTATGGTTATTTACAGCGGGGATGGGTGTGGAATAACTTGCCTTACAATGTTAGGAAGAATACAAATGTTTGCTCTTCTAGGGAGGAAGCCAGAGAGACATGGTGCTGCCCCATGGTCCTTGCCAACTGCAGCATCTTATTCCTTTTCTTTTACCCACTGAATCCTTTTGCAGTGGAGTGAGAGAGGGGCACAGAGGAATGGGGAGGGGGAGGTGGGGGGGTTACTCTGTCTTTTGTCTGCTGCTGAATGGAGTATAATGAAACTGCCGGTACCTCTGACTGCCTCCTCCTCCTCTTCATCTCTCTGCTGCCAAAGGGCAAGGGAAGCAAGGAGACCTCTCTGGTCATCCTGCCTTGAGTCTTCATTTGTCTGTCACTCCAAGTAGGTCAGTAATAAACCCAGAGGGATGCTCGCTCTCCTGTGGTGCACTACCAAATTATGTCAGCCTTGGACACACGGCATCCCCAGCCATGGAGGCATGCTCTTGCCCAGGCATCCCAAGCTACTTTTTTGTCACGAGCAATGATGTAACCTCCTGCCTGTGCTGCCATTCATGAGCATGTCACCCTGGCTTCATGCAAATTGTCTCCCTTGTGAAAATTAAGTATTTGGGGCACAGTCACAGAGTGAAACCTGCTGGGACTGGAGGAAGGGGGAAGTGAAGGGAAGGACTTCTGGACATTTGTGAGCCTGTTGATGAAGCCCCTGTGCCAAGATGCTGCTGGCCACAGGGCGAGCACACATTGTCTGAGCTGGCAACACTACTAATGTGTCTTCTCCCCAGCATGCCTGGGTTTACCAGTGTTACTTGACATAGCACTGAACCTGAGCCACAAATCTCATATTTTTCCTGAAAGGTTCTCAGAAGTGTTGTGTTATTGTGATGAGTGCAAAGCATCTTTCCAGGTATCAGCTTTCCAGAGAAGTTTCAGGTTAGGGCTTGGCTGAGTGCACAGGGCGTCCTGTGCCGAAGGCCCCCCTGCAGCCTCTCCTTCAGCCACTGTGGCTGGGAGGAAAAAATGTTTGTTTTGCTATCAGCAAGTGCACCAGCAGGAACGACCATCCTCCTGCTTGTTTAAAAGGACTCTTGTTCATTGAGCTGCTTTGTTTGACCCCAAGCATGATTCTTAAATAGAAATAAAAATTCTAATCTCAACCTGGGTAGTAAAGAAAGTTTTGTAACTGCCATTTATGTCTTCTCCTAATAATGACCCATGGGCTTCATATGCAGTTTAAAGTGTCAGGGCTCAGTGTTGTAATTTCCATCCTCTTCATGCTACTGCAGAAGTCCCTGTCTATTATTAAAATTCTCTGCTTGTCTGCTGCATATTTCTTATACCTCCACCTGTTATGTCACCCAGACTTCTGATAGAAACTTATTTGGATAATGTCTGCAAGCAAAGAATTTTACCCGAAAAGGTTGAAGATGGAGACACTCTGTCAGGACCTGACAGGTGTAAATTTCTTAATGTATGAGGAGTATATGAAAATACAAATCATCACTGAGAGCCAGCCTGAAGCAGACTGAAAAGCTGTCATAAGCAATTTTCAAAAAGTATGAGTTATTTGGTTCCCTTCCAGGAAGAACAACTCCACAGGCATAAATTCGTGAATGGTACTTGACAATCTTAACAAGTCTTCCTCTCCCAGCGCTGAGCGTGTGACAGAGATGCAATAGGGACTGTGTGCTCTCCTCCCTTCTCCAGCTGAGGAGGAGCTGAGGTGATAATCAAGGGATGGATCCTGCTTTTCTGAACTTGAGGCATTCCTCCACTGAAGCAAATTTCAAGGAACTGATTAATCTGACAGAGTTAGACTATGTTGGAGCTGATTATTTGCCAGAAGATGTTTTATAGATCCTCTTCGTTTCCATTTGCTGAGAGCAATTATAGGAAAGAAAATAGCAGATGCCTTGTGACAGGCACCTTGGCTATTTTGTATGCTCCTTGGTTTTGTACGTTTTTACTTTGGGCATGTGGAAAGATCATTGCTAACTGGATGGGCCTATTCACTGGTGTATGGAAATGGACTATAAGAAGCGTTGTGCTTGATTGGCAAATCAGTTCTAATTGAATAAATGTCAAGGTCAAAACAAACAAGTGATGAAGATAAGAAAGCCCTGGAGTGGTATCTGCTTCAAATCATATTAAAGGCTGTTCAGCAGCAAAGTGCTTCAGGGGGACTATGCAAAAGTAAAGAGCAATTAAGTTGCTGCACAGTTTTAAACCAGAAATATCTGTTACCTCAACTGAAATTGAAAGCCGGTGCTTAGGATATGTCCTGACTGAGGTGGCAAAATTCATTTCTCTCCTGCGTGCGAGTGGAGTAGAGCAGATGGGGTGGCATGTGGCACTTCCCTGCTCAGGACTCTGCACTGGGGGACAGTGGAGTGCTGCAGTGGCCTTGTGTCCCTCACTCTGGTCGCAGTGAACTGGGTGCGAATAACATGAGGAACATCCTGTCATGGTGGTTGTGGACATGTATCTAATAACAAAAGCTTGTTGCAACATTATATGTAACTACAGTCCTGAGTCCTAAAACAATCCTATATAAGGACCTAGTTTGGTTTTTTTTTGGTTTGTTTTTTTTTTTTAAGTCATCATGAAGCTTGCATATGAATAGGTTACAGAAGACATCCAAAGTTTTTTCTGATTCTCTCACCTCCTCATTAATTTTCACTGATGACTGTGAGGCTCCCTTGTAAACTAGAAATGTATGTGAATATAAAAATGTATGACGCAGAGCCCAACAAACTCCTTTTGTCAATATGACTTTCTTTAAATTAGGTGTCATGTGCTATACAGTATGTCAATAAGTACAGACTATGTGTATTTCAATGTCAAGTCTAAATATTATAAAATATTGATACAGCAGCTTCCTTAAGTCATTGCAGAGAGGGGACAAGAGTGAACACTGATTTGTTTCAGGTAGAATATAAATTTTCAGTTTGAAGAAATATTGGAATGTTGTTTACTGAGTTACTATTGTATTTTTTAAGCAGTTGTTGTGGTCTGATTGCAAAGTCATTTAGGCACTTGTACATATGTTTAAAGTTCAGGAAGAACTGGTCAGGTACTTAAGAAACTTAGGGTATGTTTCTGACCCTTTAACTTCTTGCAAAGATTAGCTTTCTGGAATCCAAAGGGAGGTTGTTTTTTCATGCCTCTATTCTCTAGGTTTTGTTTTGGATTCTGGAGGAGGTCATACTACTTAAAGTCGTAACACCAAGATCAAATTATTTAAGTGTGAAGAATATCAGCCAAGTAACGTCTCATTAGTGGTTGATGTTAACAATAAACCATGCTGCTGTCTTTGGGGCTTCTCCAGACAAAAGCAGAAGAGCTACTTCATATAATTGTGTTGCATTGGTGGCAAGTACAGGAAGAGACCCATCTGCTTTGTGTGAATGATATCGGTCATAAATCTGAGATGACCCATTCAGTCTTGACTTAATTGTTTTTAATTTATTTTTTTCTGAAGCCAGTTAATCATTTGGGTACCAGTGTCCATATGAGAAAGTGTGATGAGTTTTCAGGCATCCAATGATCTTGTTTTAGGAATCTGTTTGACATTGCTTTTATCTTTACACAAAAGGTTGAAAATGAGATGTCATCACTTAATTTCTATATGGCTGTCAAGGACAGGTGAGATGCCACAGAAGTAGAACATATCAGTTGTTATGAAAGTATTGAACGCTTTTAAATGATTACTGAGAGTGCAAACACCTACACAACTGCGTAGTCATCCAGAATGTAGGAAATAAAACAGACATGGGTGACCTATTTTAAGGTATTTTTGCTCTGTGCGCTCCCGTGTCCTGGTGCACTGAATGCAAACTGCCCTGGGGTACCTTCTGAATGATCTTGCATGGCTCCTTACCTGCTTCTGAAGAACCAGTGGGATTTGTTATTCTTCTGCAGCATTTGCCATTGCATGTTGTAATGAGCTTAGTTTTTCAAAATCAAGTTTGTACCTGTCATCAAGTAGTTTATATATTCCAAGCTAGCTGTAAGCTTTTGCACCTATCTTGTTCCTGTTTTCAGGTATTTTCATGCCTAATTTGGTCACAAAGGAAAGCTCTGTTTGTTTATAAAATGTGTGAAAATGACTGCTGATCCTACTGTATCTTCTGAAGGTAATTTCTACCACTGTAACAAGCGAGAATCAAAATGACTAATCAGTTATAAGCCAGTCCTCGTTAACTTGCACTAAATTATTTTCATTTGGCAGATAAAATAGCCACTTTTCCACCCTTAATTAGAATTTGGTCTAATAGGATTGACAAGTCAAGCTGGGGGGAAAATACCCTTCTTAATTGCTTTTAGAATGGAGTAATTTTTTTAACAGCAGATTGAATTTGCTGTTTGTGTTATAGGAAAAATCTGCCTGGTGAGCAAATGCATTCTTGTATTTTTTTTGTTTTTAAAGCTTGCAGGGATTGCCCATAGCAAAATAAGCTTAACTAGTGTTATCTTTAAACAAGTGTGTTTGTACAACATTGCACTGTGCTAAGACTGTAATCAGGATTTTAAAATGGAAGGGTTTGAGGAAAGTAGCCTCTCACTTCATTCACTTTTCAGTGTCATCATTAGATGAGATCACTTTAAGCAACTTTCAATGAAGCAAAAAAGGGATAGTCCTTAGCACCCGTTTTCCCAACATAGCAATTTATTTTTTTTTACTTACACCTTCAGGAACACACTGAATCTCCTTGAAAGCTGTTTTCTATACATTTTTTCTCTACTAACTTGCCCAAGCATAATAAAACTACTGTTTTCTCTCACATTCTTGAAAATCTTACTCCTAAAAACTTTGCCAAGCAGGGATAGTTGGTATGTATCCAGCCAGCTCCGGTAACATCCTTCATGCTTCCTTTGGCCCATGAATGTCTGGACCCAGAAGTACTCATCAAGACAGAAGCAGCATACTCCCTGCTACATGAACCCAAAGGGCACATGTCACACAGTCTATAAATATTTGGAAGGGCTTTCCATCAGGATACCCTGGTGAGCAGCTTGCTACAGTTCGAGAAATAGTTGGCTGAAATGCTCATGGTAAGGTGGAGAACTCGTATTTTGTGTCTAGAACAAGTTCAGTGAAGTCAGTGATAGCTCTTGTTTCTCTCTTATTCATCACTATACATCAGCCCTAAAGTAGCCAAAGCTCTTTCGGTTCTCATTCAGGAGAACATACTCAGTCCCTGGGTCTGCTCTATCCTTGGCCTCTTTGTTGACACTGCCAACAAGGTTATTGAATGAAGTGGGGTGATTTTAATGATGCAAGCACCTGCCCAGTAGGAACTAGACTGAAACTACCAGCTTGTTTCAGATTGAAACATTGAATGGCTGTCTCCTCGTAATAATGTTCAACTGGGGGCTTTGTAGCCATTACCTGTGCCTTGAACCATCTAGCAATTTAAATATCTTCAGAAGGTACAGGTTTTGAAAATCTGGTTGAGAAGAGAGAAAGGTACAGGATTTTGCCAAAAAACTTGTTGCCTTTTCTTCCAAGTAAAAGTTCCATGCATTTGATAACTGGTTTTGTAATTGCATAAGAAATTTGAGAAAATCCAGATGATATCAATTATGTCCATGGGCCAGGCATATCCTCACAGTTACATCATGGTGGTGCTCAGAGGTGGTGTGGTATTATGCCGTTAGATGCATCCTTTTCAGCTCAGTCTTCACATATTTGAATGTCTCTCTGTTTGAAAAGAAGAGTGTATTGACATAGTGTCTTTGTTTCCTATAGATCCTGAATCTGCAGTTTTGCAGCAGCTTTCCAGTCCCTATTGTGCATTTAACTTAGATTTGATAGAAAACACAGAATGGTTTTGTAATGGATATTATCTGTGCTCCTGGTCCCTGAAATGCCTTTTGGATGGGCTAATATCAGCAAAATTTTAGTAGGCAGTCAGGGAATTACATAGAAAACATGTAATTGGACTTCATGAAAAATTGTTGACTAATACCCTTCTGATGGTACCTTGGTATCATCTATGGCTGAGTAATCTGTGTAAAGTGATTTGCATCACAGTCGAGTTAGTGTCAAGGGTGTATTTTGGACAGAAGGCACACTTTAGAAATTAGGATCTCCATTTTTTTTTTTCCATGTGAAAACACGCTACATATGTTCCCTGTTTTTCTCAGGGACTGTCACACAGCCCTAAAACATTTACAGCTTTGCTTATGCTAGAAGGAGAGGATGAGAGGAGAGGAAATATGACAGTGGGGGCTGGTGGCAGAGTGGAGCTGCAGCTCTCCATGTGCTTTCAGTGCCTTGTTTATTGCTTTGTGCGGCACAGCCTAGATGAGGCTCATAAAGAGCCAACTCTAATTGAAGCTGTCCTATAAAAGTGCTGTTGAGCAGATGTGGCTGTACCAGGAATATATTTCTTTAATGAACTTAAATATATTTTAAGACCAAAAATATTTCTGGCCAGAAACAAGATACTTGGCACAGACTGAGCATTTAAGTTTCATCGCAGAAACTTATCTCAGTTTTATCGCGTCATTCCTAGCCCTCAGTTTCTCCTGGGGATCTGGTCATTACTTGCCCCTGTTAATGCTGTATGCTTTGAAAGGTTTTATTTGGTGTGCTTTTCCATCTTGACATAAAACACACCTTTTGGGTGTTTTTATTGGATTTTTATTGGAGATTGGAGGAAAAAAGTCTCTCACTTGGCAAAGACATCAGGGAATATTTTGGCACATTTTTAACTTACATTGTCAAGATGAGGCCTTCTTCCAGCTTTCCCAGGTGTACTTTTCCACTTTCAGCCATGATAACCTGATGTTTGTTAAAAAACACAGTTAAATTTTGTAACCCTTTTCCCACCCATTTGTCGCAACTCAAATGAGGGCATCCGACATGCTGCTCATCTCCACTTGGCTTGGGAACAAAGTACAGCAAAATTCCTCATGGCCTGTGCAGGGTGAAAAAAGGTGGTAACTGTGTATGGTGAAAAGCAGTTACCAACCTGGGCAGCAAAACTCAAGCACATGAGCCTTCCTGGCTTAGCCTTATGGTACCTCGCTACAACCAGCCAGAGCTTCTTGGGCTGTCCTTCAGTAATTCCCTCTTGTCATTATTCTAGATTAATATAGTTTTTTTTTTTAAATTAAAGCATCTTTCTTTGAGAGTCAGAAGCTTGAAAGAGAGGTGTTTTCTAGAATGATCAGAAAAGTTGCGCAAATGTGATGGCTCTTGGAGAAGGTGGGTAGCTGAGTTTTGTTTTAGGCTATTCAGGCTATGTCCTGCTGGTGGAAAAAGGACTTACAAAAAAGCCAGGAATCATGACTTGAAGGTGAAGAAGGACTGTAATTGAAAGAAAAGCTTAAGCAGGTGTTCCAGAGGTGTAACTCTTTTCTGTGCTTTGCTTTTTGTTTCATCTAAGCCTTTGCAACATCCCTGCTGTGTTATTTTAATGTGAAGTTGTTCTGTGCTCCTTAGAGAGAATTGTTTGTGAATTTCTCCCTGGCAAGGAGGGTGCTGCGGTGCAGGAGCATATGTGCTGCTCTGTGGAAAGGAGGAGCGAGAATAACTGTGATTTGGACTGTGAAGCTACCCGTGAACGAATAAACCATTCTGTACCAAACCCTAATTTATTACAATTAAAAAGAAAAAAAAAAAAGACATAGAGGAGAAGTTCACTGTATCCCTGCAACAGAAGTGACATGTTGGCAAGAAATTATTTAACCTTTATCTGTGCAAGGAGATGGATGATTTGTGAGTGTGGTTCCTCCTAGGCTTTCAGTTGTGCATCCCTGATGCCGAACTTCCATTCCCCATGGATTCGGTGCTATCAAACCCATGACTTTATCTCATGGGGATCAACATTATCTTGGGCAAAAGCACTGTGCCCTGCCATGGGCAGGATGCTGTCCTGGAAGTCTGATGGTGTGGTGCTGTACCCTGGTTGGTGTTGGAGCAGCTGGCTGGAGGCACAGGCTGGGGAGGCACTGAGGAGATGCCAGATAGGGCCAGGGAGGATAAGGTAGGAAGCAAGGAGCTATTTTGTAGCTGAATTCTGAGCAAAGACTTCTTTGTCATAAGCGCTGTCAAACAGCCTCGTTGCTACGGCAACGCCGGCTAGATAACCCATTTGGGAAAATACTTGTAGAACCTAACACTCTATCATCTGTCATTCAATAATTTCGTGTTCATAATAACTAGGAAATCAATGACCATCCTCCGAGACAGTTTGCTGAAAGGGTAAGCGCGCCGCTGCCAGCCCACAGCCTGGGCTTGTCTCAGCTCACACCAGCCACGGCGCATGGGGCACGGCTCGCTCACATGGACGCACTCAAAGATTAAAGACAGGTTGAGGTTCATGATCTAATTAAACTGTGCTGTTGACACCCATAAGAGAGAGAAGGAAATGGCATATAAAGCAGTTGTTATAGTGTGAGGAAACAAAGGTTTAGGTAGAATTAGCATTTTGTATTTTAAAATACTGAGGGAAGCAAAGTGCTCAAGTTATCACATGGCCAGCATGAACAAATTCAGTAACTTAAAGGCATTTTTTTCTTATCTGGGCTTTCTAATTAAATGGCTTATCATCATAAAGGCTGTGTTACCTGCATGTTATGTATTGAATATAAAGCAATCTTGGAACAGTAATTAAAATTCTTAAACACGCACCCGTTGACTTTACATACAATTAGTTTACTGCGGCATTTCATTTATTAATAGAGCAAGTTTTCAGAATTGAGCCCCTGGTTCGCTGTGCAGGGAAAGAAGTATTCAGTAATTGCTTTGGCAATGTTTATCTGTTTTGAAAAAATGTGCTAATGTATATTTCTGGAAAGTAATACTGTAAATAAAAACATGTTAAATTGAGGCTTGGGGAGAGAGGAGGAGTCCTTGCTGATTGGGGTATTACAGACATGAAGAAGAGGTAATTCTTATCACTTTAGTAACAATATTTGAAAGATGCTCTTCATCATTCACAGCAGGAATTTCTTTTTCCTTTTAAAAATTCTTTTGGAGCAAAAAGATAAGTTGGCTCTTTTCCAGCTGACTGTTTCAGCACGTTTTTGGTCCAATTAGCAGACAGTGCAGGGCAGATGCACACAGGGCCATGGGCCGAAGCTTTGGAGACAGACTTTTTGTTTGTGCTGGGGAATGTGGTGAAAACTCAGGTCAGATTTTATGGTTTTCTGCAAAGAGGACATGCCTTTTGAAGGGAAATTCATGGTTCACTCTGCAAATGTAGTAGTAATCATGTGAAGGGATACCTAAGGTATTGGCATGGGAAATGAGAAGGCACCGCAGTCCTTCTTGTTTTGTATCTAGAGGTCAAACTGAGAACTTCTAGGGTGGTGACTTCAAGCTCTTCGTTATTTGATGCCCTGCTGTGGTTTCCTGAGGTAAGCATTTACTTCTGCAACTTCTGAAAACTTGTTTGATTACAGTGCATCCAATTACAGCCTCAGTGTGTGCTTTCTGCATAAAATGTTTTCAGTTGTTCAAATTAGCAGAAACACTTGCAGGTCCTAATTCCTGGCTCTGAGTTGTGTTACTTAAGTGTTAGAAGCAGGGTGTGTTTAGTTTGTCCACTTGTAGTTTTAAGTTTAGAGTGGCTTGGATTCCTGTATTATGTCAGGTTTGGAAAAAAAATTTCCTGGAATCTGTTTGAAAGTGGGAGAAGAAACCTGTTCTTTTGATGTTCTTCAGCATACTGGGTTCAGAGAAGAAGACAGAGGTTCAGGAGGGTGCTGAAGTTGAAGATGTCACAGCCCAGCTGTGGAGAAACTCAGAACTCAGTTCAGGCAAAGAAGGAGTTGAGATTTCATTGCGAGGGACCTGATGAAGAAGGACTCCCTGAAGGAAATATTTTTAAGGAACGTATGAATGAGTTCCCGGAAAAAGTTTGACATGGAAGAAATAGAACAGTTATCCCCAGATTACAGACCTTCATAAATAGCAGTAGAGAGGTGCAAGTGGAAGAATTAAGTTGTATGAGTTAAGTAAGGGCTGTGGGAGCAGGGGTTGTGACAGGAGAGAGTGATAGATGGGCTTTTAATGTCTGAGTGTCTGGTGATGAAGATGTTCACCTTGAATGGGAAGTAATTAAAAATATGTAATCTCAGCAAAACTACTCAAAATGGGAATATTCCATCAACAGCAGGCAGGATTGACAATAGTCAAGCTGTCATGTGGCTGAATTATTCAGGGTGATTTTTAGATTCCGTATGAAAAAACAGTCTGGATGATTTGGAGAAGGCACCAAAGGGGTTAGCAATAGACCCACTGTGGAAGAGAACTGAGCAGCTGTCCTCAAGAATCAAAGAATGATTTGGTTTGGAAGGGACCTTAAAGATCATCTAGCTCCAACCCCCTGGGCAGGGACACCTTCCACTAGACCAGGTTGCTCAAAGCCTCATCCAGCCTGGCCTTGAACACCTCCAGGGATGGGGCATCCACAGCTTCCCTGGGCAACCTGTTCCAGTGCCTCATCACACTCACAGTAAAAAACTTCCTCCTAATATCTAATCTAAATCTTCCCTTTTTCAGCTTAAAGCCATTACCCCTTGTCCTCTCACTACACTCCCTGAGGAAGAGTCCCTCCCCATCTCTCCTGTAGCCCCCTTTAAGTACTGGAAGGCTGCTAAAAGGTCTCCCTGGAGCCTTCTCTTCCCCAGGCTGAACAACCCCAATTCTCTCAGCCTGTCCTTGTATGGGAGGTGCTCCAGCCCTGTGATCATCTTCATGGCCCTCCTCTGGACCTGGTCTAACAGGTCCATGTCCTTCCTATGCTGAGGACTCCAGAGCTGGATTCAGAAGAGAAGTACACCAAGATAACAAGCTAAGAGGGAATAAGAGCATTTGGCTGAAAACAAATACGTGCTTGAAGTGGCACGAATAACTTTTCACACCACATCCAGGTGGCAATCCTTGTAGCTGTCAGTTGTGTATAGAAAGTAATCTTACCTGTGTGACAAAATGACAAAGCCTTATTTCTTTGCATGCATGGCTGCTAGGTACCTCCTGTGTGTACACTGCAGGGACAATTCTCCCACGGCCTCTCCGGTTACTTCACTTTGCACTGGGGCATTTGGCAAGGGAAAGGCTGTTTTGTGTGGGCGATGAACATGTTCTGCTATTTTCAGTTGACAACTTTTATTCAGATGATTAAAGAAATGCAGGGAAGCAGTACGAAAGTTCATTTATTTGCCTTTATGAATGGACTTGGCAGCTTCTATGAGCTCCTGTGGGGATTCTCATATTTACTTTGTGTGGACTTGAAGGAAGGAGTTGTGGAGATATGGATGCATTTATTATTTATTGGTTAGGTCTTGTGCTTTCCCCCAGCATTTGTCAGTAGCTGCTATTTTCTGTCACCCACTGGAAGATGGAAAGGATGAGAATTTGCAAGAGCGCCAAGGGAGCACGAACCGTGACTGCCTCTTCCATCCTTAACGTGAGTGGATAAATACACAACATCAGTTTCCAGTGCTGGCACTCGCTTCAGCCATGCGAGTCCTCCTTCCCTCTCCTCCTTCCCCGCCCCTCCTAATAGAAGAGGAAAGCCAGGAGGAAGTTGTAACGTGACATTCCCTGTGTGTTGCACGGGATAAATATTGCCTCCCCTGGTGCTGCTTTGATGAATCTATTTTTAGTTAGGGGTTAGATCAGTAAAGCTTGCACTGGAGAGCGTGAAATGGCATTGATCAGGCTGACTTCTGAAGCAGGGTGAAAGACAAAAAAAAAATATCCATTAAACCTGTGACCCAGGCATCCTGGTTTATTTTGCTGTATGCAGGAAAGCAGGCATGCAGCTGTTGCTTGCTTTAACACCCAAGCTGGGGAAATTTTGAAAGCAGAAGTGAAAGGAAATAAGGCAGAGAAGAGGTGGGAAGGAGCAGGATGTGATGGACACAAGCAGTGCACAGCAGTAGGGGCCTGTTTGGAGTCACGAGTGGATGAATGGAGAAACAAATGCAGAGTTATGGCAGGGCACAGAATTTAAGCTGGGCATAGGAAACAAGAAAATATGGAGCAGGATATAGAAAAGTAAAATTTCACCATACAGTAAAGGAAGGAGAGGAGAAAAGGAGACAAACCTGCATAGGTTTGTGTTGCCAGCTGGAAGTTTGTGCCAATTTTGTCATGTGCGTACTCTGTGGTTTATTGTAAGAGCTACCGTCAAAGATTTTTTTTTTTTGTTTAAAATTGGGTTTAATGTCATACTATTTTTGTTTCTTTGCAAGGTACACAATGATCTCAAAATGATTTTGTTAGCCCAAACAACTGCTGAATTTCATTAGATGCTATCCTCTGGTGTGTTACTGCTCTGCTTGGTGCTCCCTCACCATGGAGCTTTTTGATGCTTTCTACACTGGTACTGAATTTTGAAAATTACTTCAGTATTATGCTTTGCTAGATTTCTGTGTTATTCACACATTTGTAAAATGGTGATAACATTACCTGACTTTGTGAGGTACTTTGATATCTCTGTATGAAAAATTCAGTATGAAACTTGACTTCTGTTGCTATGTAAATAGTTTACTGACAAGTAGGTAGAAGGTTTTTTTATACAAGTTAAATTTCATTGTTAAAAATAATGTTTTTTACTTTCTCAGAATTGTTTGGTCTTCTGCTTGTGCCTGAAGGAAAAAAAAAAAAAAGTATTCTCAAATAGGAAATAGGCCTTTATATAAATTAATCTCCTCTTTACCAATAGAACACAAAAGGTTTAGACAAACTAGATGAGGATGGCAGTTTTTCAAGATCCTTGCTTCCCATCATTATTTTATCATTTAACTTGCTACTGAAGTTGTCAGGATTACCATCTCAGACTCATGTAATTTTTTGCAGCAAGGATGACCCCATCCTGATTTGGGTTCTGAATACCTTGTGTCAGGAATATACCCACACCTTTTACTCTCTCTCGTGTTTTGGTCTTTGTGCAGGAGAGCTCCTGGGTGTATGCTTATATCTTACTAACAAAAATAGCAATTAAGAATGCTTTACTAAATTTGCACTGGACTTTGCTCAGTTTCTTTAAATGTATCACTGATTTTCCTGCCTTAGCAGTTCTAAAATAAGAAGCTGAAATTGTGGGGGTTTTTCCACAATTTTTATTCCAACCAAAAGTGGGAATGTTTCTTAAAAAAAACAGCTGTTCTGTGATAACCCGGTTCTGAGGGATGCGTAGCATCCGAACTTTTGGTTAGCTAAAATACCTGAAGTTTTAGTCCACATTTGTAACTTGAGACTGAGCTGACAATGCTGTTGCTCACTGCATGGTAAAGTACATTTCCTAATTTATTTGACTATCACTGTTTGGATCCCTGAAGCATTACTGTAAATCCCTAATGTGTCTGATGAAAGGGAAGAGAACAACCTTACAGCTTCTGGCTACTCAATCCAGTGACACAGTGAGGTCACTCTTGAAGGCAGTAACTTTTGAAGAAGACCACAGTGGGACAGAGAAATATGCCTGGTACGTGCAGGTACTGTTTAACCATGGAAAATTTGTTGTCTTTTGCTAGAAGTCAATGACTCTTTCAGAAAACTTGTGATTCAGGAGCTGGGGGAGGAAAGGCATTGTTTGCCATAGCAACCTTAACATCCCCTTACAGTATGTCTGTCAGTTGTGTGAGGGCTAATTTATCATGTAAAGTGTGTGCTACGTATGTCAAATTTTACTGTCTGTTCATTTATTTTGATAATCAAGATCTTGACAGATTTGTCCCACATGGTAGGATTTATAGTAAGGATTTTCTTATCACTGAATTAAGTTGATACATATAATCCTAGTGTCCTGCACAAGAACTGAATAGAAATGAAAGAGATTCAGACTAGTGAAGGTCTTGCAGGAAAAACACATCCCCACCCCCGCAATCCGTTATTCTCCTTCATTTTTTTATTTTTTTTTTCTTTTTTTTTTTTTTTTTTCTCCCTGTGATTTGTTTCGTATCTCTACAGGAGCAATCACAGAGAAGAGTATAAGCAATGACTTTGAGAAGGTTAAATATTTCCCTTTTTATTAAAAGATCTTTCTGTTTTATAAGGTGAGAAGTGTAATTCTATAAAAATGAAACACAAGTGAATTTAGGAAATGTGCTATTTTTCCCTTCAGTGTACACGCTCGCATACTTACTGCCTGTAGTTTGAAGCCTCATAAGTAAATTCATTTTTCACAAATGTCACTTTCTCCCTTGTGGTAAATGAGAGAATCTCTCTCTCTCCTCTCTGAAGGCAATGAGTTGAAAACATGGGGGCTGACTTCTTATGGACAAGTAGAAATATGGACAGATTTAGCCACAGGAGGTGTCTACCTGGCCTGAAGCCCGTTGTTTCTTTTTGAGGTTAAATGATTTGGTAGCACTGAAATAGTCTCTGGAGTATATGAGAGAAGGTTTATCAGAGCAGAGTGCTTTGGTGTGAGTGGGTGATTGGATGGGTAGGTGCAGGGACACAGGGAAGGTATGGGGCTGTCTGTGAGCGTCTTTAAACTCTTACAAATATAAGCACAGGATCTGGCTTGCTGGAGGAGCTGACAAAGGTTGTGCAAGTGGCCTTGAACTTTTTGAGGTAGAGAACTCCAAACAATATCTCCTAAAATATTTTATCCAACAAGGGTATAATTTTATTTTATTATTAGTTTTAAGAAATAGCATCATTTGATTTTGGTAAAGTATAAGGGTACCAAGGGCACTCACTGCACTGTTGGACAAAGCAGGGTAGACACTCCCTCATCTGTAAATACATTCAGATAAATCACAGCATTGCAGAATGGTTTGGGTTGGAAGGGGCCTTTAAAGATCATCCTTTTCCCAGCCCTAGGACTGGAGAGAACATGAGTGGAGAATAACAAAACAGAGATTCTTTGAGCAGGAGATTTCTGTTTCATTTCTCATCACATTTCTCTGCTCTAGACTCTGCTTTATCTTTATTTATGACTGATATTGACAACCAAAATACACTAGGGAGCTCGGGCATGTATTTCAAGAGGAGCATATTTTGAAATCCAAAATGCAAAACTTCAGGGAGATAGTGTTTTCACTGTGTGAAAGTTTAATTGGGAAGGATTTTCATCCCACATGAATTGCCCTGGTGTTGCTACTGTTTCATCTATTAATACTAACTGGTGAAGAAGGACACTAAGGAGTTCATCTTCAGATTACACTGGGAGTTTTTAACTGCTTCAATCTTGCTAAAGTCAATGAGACCCTTTGCTGGTACAATTCCTGCTTCCCACCTGTAGGTGATTTTGGTGTCCGTAGGTTTTCAGGTGGTTTCTGTGCTGAATACTGGTTAAGCACTTCGCTTTAATTGGCACCATTCTTTGTCTGTAATGTGATTGAATGCTTTTCCTCTACTGTACATTGTCCTTTGGCTATTTTAGGAAGCTATAGTCAAAAATTGGTTTAATGCCCCTGTCCAGAGGGTTCAGACTAAACAGAAGTCCTGGCATGCTGCAGTAAGGCTGAAGTGGGGTGCAGGGGAGGCAGGAGCCGAGCAGAGGCTGTGCAGCAGAGGTGTCCCTGCGGTTGGGCAGCAAGGGGCACCCGTCCCCTGAAACCACTGGCGTGTGACAAATCTTCCTCTGAAGCTGACAAGCCCTGGGGTTTGACTTTTTGTTCCAGGAGGAAAGAGCAGATTTCAGACTAAGGATCTGAAATTTCGTTCAGAGATAAAGCAGGATTTGCTATGCTAATTTGTTTTCCACAGGACATCAAAATAGAAGAAAAAGAGGCATTGTTAATCGGATTTCATTTGTCTCCATCCATGTGGCTCTGCAGGAGTTTTTTCACTCTTTCTATAGCTTTTCTTCCCAACTCCTTACACCTGAGTTCAGACCTGGCATTGCTGTTTCATGACAGCATAGGTGAGCATTGCAGGGAGCTGGGGTTTGTGGGGGGACATGCTGGCAAGGCTGAGCTCTGGTGTGCTGTGGGGGCTTGGGGTGCCCCGACGCCAGCGGAGCAACTGCCGCAGGGTCCCAGCAGTGCTGGCGTGGGGGCTGGGTTTTTGGCAGCCAGCTGGGTCAGCAGCCAGTAGACCCACGCACCTCCCAGGCAGCTGGCATGGTAACCAAATACCAGCAATTTTCAGAGAAAGACACATCTAATAACATTAATTTTCTTCTAGAGCAGACGGTAAGGTAACTAAAGCCAGGTTGATTGGGCTTCATTGGGATTTTTACCTAATGATGTTCTAGAAAGCAGGTGCACTGACAGTGATTTTAAGCTTTAGAAAGCCCAAACAGTGTACAAAGTAAACCTTTAATGCTGTGGGGATTTTATAGGAGGGGGAGCCGCATTAGTTTTAGATCATTACAAAGCATTTGCTGACTACAACAGAATTAAGGGCACTTTTATGGTAGTCTATTAATGACTGTCAACAAACAGAGTTGATTTCAGTTCAAATGGTAATTTTAAATCAAACTTGCCAGCTGTCAGACACTGGAGTGGTATGGATGGTTCCTCCTGCAGCACTGTGTGGTGCCGCTCCTGCATCCATCATTCTATCGGGTGTGTGTTGGGAGCCAGATTTGAGATTCAATCACATATACTACCTAACACTAAATTTAGGGTGATGAAGTCATGATTATTACACAAAAACAACAGACTCCCCTCTGCCTCACTTCTCCTTTAAAGACTTAGGTTATTTCTATGTTGCGAAATTATTTTTTACTATAGTAATATGATCTTCTGACAGTTATATTACAACATCTTTATGGCAAAACAGGAAAGCAGCTGCTTTTATGGCCTGATCCAGTACAAGTCTCCTTTTAAACTTCAATACCATGCAAATCCATTCAAGGAGATGAAAAGTTCCCTAATCGTGGGGTGTTTTTCTAGGGCACAGTAGGCCATTTATACAGGGTGAAACAGAATAAACCATTATGTTGCATGTATCCTAGAACAGTACTTCCAGGCTGTCAATTGGATGAGATTTGAAATTGAACAGTGAAGTGTCTGTATTGGTAAATATGTCTCTATAATGGTAGGGCATTATTCATGACAGGCTACTCTTCTCAGCATCTTTACCTCACTTTTGAAATACTTGAATATGCCAAAACTACTCTTCTAGATTTATCCAATAGTACTTAAACTGGAAGGCAACTGAAAAGGAAATAGTCCAATGTACCTCTAGCTAGTATATTTTAACCACTCTGGGCTGAAGACCTGTTCAGCCATCACCCTGGCCTAAGTATATTTCTTGTTTAGTTTTTCTAATCCCTCAAATTGCTGTGATAGTAATTTTTAGCAAGGGACTTTCTCAATTTACGGGTAATTTTTTTTTTCTTTTGTACTTTTATACTGATTAGCACACTATGAGTACTACTTCCAGTTAAGAAACCACACAAGACATTTGAGTGCTGGAGGCTGCAAGGGTGGCCTCAGCAGAACTTGGATGGGTGTAACAGCTCTCCATAATACATTCTTTGAAAAGCTCTGAAAAGTCTTAAAAGGTTCATTGAATTAATGCTTTTGAAATAAAGTGTTACTTATTTTATAGGAATGTAAAAATGAAGAGCTTTTCTAATGATGCAGGTATCAGAGGAAAGAACAGAGCCAAGGAGTCCTTACCGCTCTTATCCTCTGAACCAGTTCCTGCTGCTTCAGCATTTGAATTAGAGTTTTGTACTGTGAGCTCAGTTTCTCATTGAGGCATTTCACTGATATTTGCCTTTGTTTGGTCTGGGCCTGAACTTGGCATGTAATATCTCAGTTCCAGATAGTCTTTCTTTCCCACACATGTAAGAAAAGAAGAGCTCAGATTTAGTCTTCATTTGTGGGGAAAAATTAATAACAAATTCTGGTTCTTTTATTTTTTTCATATATAGGTTCAAAATCTTGGAAACCAATGAGGATAATAATGAAATGTACTTTTATAAACATGTTTGAAGTCCCAAATCACTATGCCATCATTAATAAAGCCTTGTGAAGCAGTTGGACTACCTGGTGTATTACCAGCTAACATTACCTAAGGAACTTTTGGTTTAGTGCATATTCTAGCTTTTTTTTTTGTGCAAGAACTGGTAAATTTTGAGCTTTAGAATTGAATTAGTAAGGGGATCATGTTGCCAATATCAGGTTTCTGAGGAGGCCAACAACAAACACAAAGGCAGGCTATCGGCAAGTGGATGCATGGAGAGAGATCTTGCTGCTGTACTCTCTCTCATAGCTCCCAGCAGTTGGTGAATTACGGGCTTCCTGAGGAGGCAGGTGACTACTGAGAGTTATCTGTCGTAAAGTTGTCTAATATATTTTTTAAACCCTTTTCTGCTTTTTGCTTCCGGTGAGTTTTGGTAATGAGTTCCATAGTTGAATTACTTGGAAAAAAAAAAAAATCCAGACTTCCTTTTGTTGCTTTAAATGTATTGTCTGATTATTTCATTGTGTAATGTGAGAAGGAATGGCTTCTGTACGAGGGAAAAAATTATAGATTAAGATGAAAGATGCGGGGAAAGTGAACTATTACACATCTGTGTTTCTCATCTACTCTTCATAGCTCTTCCATTTCCATTAAATGATTTAGAGATGGAAAGACCAGGACTATTGGCTGTATTCAAATGTGGGTATTGCTGGGTTTTGTGCAATTTCATGACAATAGTTTCTACTCCGCTGTCAGTCTTCTCCTAAAATTTCTCACATTCTATTTGACTTCTTACTCTGGTTGAGCAGAGTAACCTGTATTTCAAGGAAACTATCCACAACTCCACATCTGTTTGCTGCGTAGAAATAACTGCTTTTGGACCACAACTCTGGATATTTTAGCAATGCTCCCTAAGTGAATTATTTAATGTTTATTGACATAGGACTTCATATCCCAATTTGTCTATAATCAGAGGTTTTTTCCACAACTCTGTTCAGCCATTTTAGGTTTGACCAACCTGAGTAAAATTTTGTCATTTCCTTTAAATCCTTTGAAGCTTATTTATGAGTAATTTATTCTCTACACTGTATATTGTTGAAAATCTCTAGAGCAGTAGAGCTGTCAGTCTGGTTCACATGCTTAAAAAAAGTAAAAGCATGCTAGATAGTTTCTTTATAATTAACTGATGAGGAAGAGAAAGTCAAGAGCAAGTCAAGTTTCTTCAGAATTTGTTAACGAAGTCCTTAATTTAGAGAAAACTCTTAGGGCAGCATTTACCAATTTTCACATTTAACTTGCATCGTCCACCAGATGTCTTTATGTATTCCTAAGGCCTTAAAGTTCAGTATGGACATCATTTTCTGTTCTGCAACACTTCTGTAATTGATTATAGCAGCAGTTTAAAAAACTGTAAGGAAGCCACTCAGAGTAAAAATCTCAGAAAAGAATATGCAGGATGAAACTTTGAGAAAGAAAAGAGAAAAAAAAAGGTATCTGAGCAGTCTGAATTCTGGTCAGTTGACCTGGTAAAGGAACGTTACTTCTCCCAAAGAAAACTGTCCATCACATTCATATGGGAGCGATAAATAAACAGGGTGTTTTGATTTTTTTTTTTTTTCTTCTGTGAAGAAAAAGAAGAAGTAGCTCTTACATTGTAAGCAATACTGGCAGAGAAGGTTCCTTGTGTGTTAGCTTTCCATTCCTCTCTGGACATGTATTTACATTTTGGACCAGGAATCCCATAGATCTGTGTCAATGTAACCGTGAATGGGAAAAAAAAACATCAGTAGACTGATCTTGTGTCATATGGTATTGTAGGTGCTCCCTACCTTCCAGGAGGCATCTGAGCCTAATGGAGGATTCCACTTATGGAGCCCATTGGATTTCCAATCAGACAGACCTGGATAGTTTTCAGATAATTTACAGTCCTCCTGGGAAATACAGAACATGAGAATTCCACATCCCTCCCTTCCCTTATTCTTGCTGTGACTTTGAACAGTGCGTGAAGTCTTGGTGGCTGTGCTAAAGTAAAGGATATAAGTTTAAACAAGTGGCTCTTCTTTGGATATAAATTAATGTTCCTGCAGTTATTGCATTTTATTGTAGATACACATTTTTACTTTTTCTGATCATGCATTTTGTATGTTCTGATGTCTATGGAAAACACATAGTGCTTTTTTACCTTGAGATAGATTTTCATGTATCTTTTCTGGGGAGTGTGGTTAAATTTTCCAGTTTCTTATATTTCCAGAAATCCATTTTATTGGAGCCAAAGCCCATTTCATTGACCCTATACTTCCATAGTTTGCACCTTCATTTAGCTTACTGGGTAATATACATCATGTTACTTCAGACTTCAAGCTTGGATGCAAATTCTGAGTCTTTAGGTTACATTTTTACTGAAGGTTCTTAAGTTTTTCTCTGCAATAATAGGGCTGGAAAATTCCTTTTTTTTCCCCTAATATGCGAACTCACTCATGCATACAATCACCTGATTCCAGCAGCTGAGGCTTTACGAAAACTACTAATTATCACAGTGAACTAAAAGGTCTGTCCAGGCTGAGGTCAAGCTTTATGAGTTCAAGCCTTTGTTTAGGACAGTGGGGAGAAGAAAAGGGTTTCTCCAGCTCCCTTTTTTCTGATTATATTTTTGTTTAGCAGGTATGCAGCTGTAAGACTATATATGGCATTGCCATCTATTCTGTGAGCTAAATTAGTGTGAATTGTTCAAAATTTATAGAGTAAATGCAGTGGCGTTGGTAAATTCTGGAAGAGATTGTGAATTCAAGGGCATGTAAAGAAATTGGAATTCCACATTTGCCTCACTGGGTTTCACCACTGAGTTTGGACCACCAAGTTCGCTATCCTCACTTAAAATGAGTGTTTTATTGTATTACATGTCTTTTAGCTGTGTGATAAAGAGGAGATAAGGGAGTGAGTGGCCTTTAATTTGCAGTGTTGTTACTTTGAATTTTTTGCAATGATAAACTTTCAAGTATGGGTGCTTATAATTAGACACTTCTATACCTCAGTAAGGAAACTATATACCAAATATGTAAGTCATCTCCTAGATGTTTAAAAACTAATTAGGGGACCTAAACAAGGGCACCTTGCTTGAAAATGGTAACAGAAATTTTCCTATAACTCTCTTGAAATTAAACTCCATCCCTTTGTATTATTCCATTCCTGGTTTGACTATAAATTATGATTTTAGTCTTTATGGTAACATTAAATTGTAGGTGATGAACATGGAGAAATCCACAATCAAGAAAAGCATTGAATTATTCAAATATCTTTGAATTGCATGTAGAATAAGAATTACTTGGTTATGTTTTAGTACCTTTTTGGTCCCTTTAGCTACAAATTTGATGTTGGAGGGCTATTAAAAGGAAGGAGAGAACGAAGGAGGGTTTGCTTTCTCTCCAACATCAAATTCAACTTTACCAAAGCGCATCATATGTTTCATTTTAGTCATTAGTTCAATCAAGTTTTGCCTAGAATGTCATTCTCTACTGCATAAAGTTTGGTATTTTGACCACATATAAAATGAAAGCAGCATATTTAGATGGAGCTCAAGAACCTGGAAGTTCACCTTTTCTTCTCAGATAAATCTGTTCAGCCCTGCAGACTGTGCCCATTAGTGGCCGCAGAAGCAGAAGACAGAACCCTTTTACTCTCTGTGTGGGCAGAGGGCAGGCACTTGATAAATGAATGGAGAAGCCTATGTTGGCTTCAGAGAAGGAAACAAAAGAACCAGAGGAAGAGCAATAAAAAAAGAGGCTGTCAGGGGAAACTGCTGAAAGATTAACTGTAGTTTTCCATTGCTTATTGTATCTGTTGGGGTTGGGGTTTTGTTGTTGTTTGTTTCTTGTACCTATAGAACTGGATTCTTGTAATATGTCCTCCCCCCGACCCCCTTTTTCAAAGAACTAATTTTAAAGGACTATCAGAAATATACCAGGGTAAATCATGGCTCCTTTTATGAATGCAGTTTGCTTTTAGACTGTGTATGTGTCAGAGGAAGAAGTTGTGTCAGTGGAAGGAGAGAACACTTTCATCAGAAGATGGCATGGTTGTCCTTGCACGACTGTTGTCTAGTTCATTGATCTGACTTTCTTAAGTTCAAAATTTGCACATCTGAGAATCCTTCTGCACCTCACAATACAGAAACCTTCAAAGATTGAGTTGATGTTTGCTTCATGGGCTTAAACCTCTCAGCATGAACAGCATTTCATGGGAATGTGGAAGAGGAGAACAGAGGCTGAGTCTTTCTAGCTATGATGAAGCCGCCTCTGCAGTTTGGCTTTGAAACCCTTGGACTTTGGGCAAGTTCAAAATTCAACCTGCCTGCATGGGTTCTTCCACCAAATAAAAATTAAACATCATGTTATGTTTCAGAACAGTGCTGGAAGCTGATACCAGAAGAGCTTGCTCTGTTAATGGTCATTGTCTGATTCCTTCTGACTCTGCTCATTTATTAAAGGAGATGAAATTTAATTAAGATTTAGTCTCAACCTTTCTGTAATTTACATAGAGGTTCTAGCAAACTTTGCTAATATGCAGAGTTCCAAGTAATGGTCCAGTTTTTTCTTGTAGGTTTCTCTGCTTGGCTTTCATCCCAGCTGTTAGGTAAAATTAAGGCCCAGAAAATCACATTATTACATCCCAAGGGACAGGACTGATAAGCAGCACATGATTGTTGATCTGCTTACTACCCGGTGTTGGTGGTGTTTGAGGTGCTGCTAGATGCAAAGCCAATTTGTTAACAATTAGTGCTCATTAGAATCATTTCCTGTTATCGATTTTAAATGTTTGACAAAGCACTTTTAGGAAACTGCACCCCCCCACCCTCCCCCCCCAAAAAATAGTAGCTGTACATCAGTGCTTAGTAATTACAACTCTTTAGGGTTTAATGCCAGTCTTAACTGGTTTCATTGGTTTCCAAGTAATTATTTCTGCTTTGGATTTCACCTTCTATCCCCTCCAGATTAAAGATGCTTTGAAACAAGGACATGGTTCTGTTTTACATGCCAGAAGAGACTTGAATGCAAGATTATTTAATAAACAGTGCTATGGGTGTATATATGTAAAAAGCACCAGGTCAGGCACACCTGCATTTCCACATATACTGGATATATATGGCAAGTTGTTCTAGACTCATGTTTTTTATGAGAACACTGAAATTTTTGTCTAAATTTGGCGGTGTCAAAGGTGAAGCTATCAAAGTATAACCATCTGAGTTAATTTTCTCTCCTTCCTTCTTTGCTTTAAATTTTTAGCAGCATCAGCTCAGGTTTCACAAGCACTCTCTTAAAATGCTTACAAATAAAATGTATTCCGTGATCCCTGTTGCACAAGGTGGAGACCTAACATAAGATTTGACTTGTGCCTTTCCCACCCCCATTCATGAATTAGTCTCACAAATACTGTAAAAATTAAGGCGAGTGTGAGTTAAATACGTGAAGCTTAGTCCCTCTGACCTTAATAAACAGTGATGGTATTGACACAAGTGAATTTTGTTTAACCACAGTACATTTGCTTCTTAATTAGTGAATATTCGTCTGTCATCAGCAGCAGCTATGACACCCCTCCCCGCTAACACGTTCTGTCATAAATAATCAATGAGAGGCTATTAATATTCATGAGTGAGAATCTGTGTAGTCATGTGCACTGATGCAGAGACAGGGGGAGTGTTGCCATGAACTGAGTCGAAACTCTGTGTGTGTATACGTGAGTGTAAGATAGTTAGGGAAAGGGAAGAAGAGCATGCTGCTACACACTACCCTGCCTTGTGCTTCCAGCTAGCAGTGGTGTGCCTGTGTTTCAGGGCTGGAGTTACTGATGAAAAACAGTAGTCAAGTCTGGAGGGTTATTCCCTGTCTGTGCATTTGCCTTTCAGTGCTGGGGAAATTAGAGGCTTTGCTGTTGTGTTGCTTATTAGGATGGGCTGCAATCTGTGCACTTTTCAGAAGAGAGAGGAACACTACAAACTGCTCTATGAAGTTTCACAGGTGAGTGCAGAGGATATTACCAGCATCTCCAGAGTAAAAATGTGTGTTCTTTACAGAGAGTAAGTAGAGATGCTTTTGTTTTGCTTTGCCTTTCTTTTTCTTTGCAAAATTGCTAGCTAAGTTGTTTGGGGGGGTGTTGGTAATTATTAGTATTTTGAGTGCCTGTTGTTTTCTGCTCATTTGCCACTCCCCCTTCAGATGACTTCCTGTGGGATTCTTTTAACATTTTTGTGCATCTTCTGCCAAGATGTCAGTCATATAGCAGCAGTCTCACTGAACCGTATCGGTGATGTTTTAAGGGAGCCCTTGGCTTGAGTAGTAAGACTGATTTCAGATAAGTTGCACTGCTGTCTCTGAAAGTGTTAGGTCTGTGATCTCAGGTATTTCTAAGTTAAGGTACAAACTTTTCATGGCATTTCTGTGCTGGCCAAGAAGGATGTTACATTTCAGATTAATTAAAATTGAAATGATTCTGAAACGTGCTTGTCACCTTTAAACAGGTACTGAGTACAACAGGGTTTCCACGGGTGAGGTGTGCTGCTTATTCTTTCATTGTGTGTATTATTCCTGTTTGCTACTAAACAAAGGTCTTAATCCCATCTAGATATTTTGGTGTCTCTTTCAACATCATAGTAATGTAGCAGTGTGCTGCTAACATGTTCCCAGCTCCTTCAGAGTGAGATGAGAAAAGATGAAACAAACACTTACCATAATAGCCCATAATTTTTGCTCAGATCCTATTGAGCCAGTACTTGATTTGCAGCTTTTTGTTTGTTTTTTCCTCTTGGCACAGCAGACCACCGCATACTAAAGTTTTAGTGCCTTTCAGCATCTGCTCTCTCCCTCTCTATAATTTGTCCTGGCTTTGACACATTGCTGTTGATGGAAGCTGAGCACTTGCAGTTTTGGACTGCGCTGCTGCTGACAGGCAGCGCGGAGGAGAAAAAACAGCTTACGGTGTTGGTGGTCTATTGGCACAGCAGCAGCTAAGTGCCCATTGCCGACTGGTTCCCTCCGAGTTCCTCCTGACGTGATTCATTTCACAGTGGGCTAATTACAAAGTGGATTCTCTACACATGAAGCAGCCTCCTCAGTTGCGGTGTTAATGCACATTTTCATGGTAATGTGATCAGAGCCTCATTAGGCAGTTTCCAAAATGATCCTCTGCATTAATTAAATATAAAAATGACTCTTTTTATCACCATAGAGAGGACAAAGAAGATTAACATTCTTAATTACTACGGGGGGCAATACCTCTGCAACATTTTTTACCACAGAACCGGCAGCCGTATTCAGTCCTGATTTTTTTTTGCAGGTAACCTGCCCGTTGCCTTGCCGTGAAGACGGTCTCTAGGTGGAACACTTCCCTTTAGTTCAATAGTTAGTCATAATCCTATCATCATGTTTTCATACAGCAATAGCACAGGGAAAAGCATAGCAGCATGTTTCCCTCTCCTCCCTTTCCCCCTTCTGAGCTCTGGATTGCCAAACTGATCTGAAAGTGTAAAATGGAGAGAGTGGAGCAGGTTGGTGTCTGCTTTTCTGTGCCAGGGAATAAGAAATGCACGTTGTGCTATGAAGGTGAT
>NW_010112983.1:40352-85721 GCF_000699245.1 Pterocles gutturalis | reverse complement strand
TAGGGAAAATAGAGGCTGTGCCTGTTTTAGAGCAAATGCGTTTTCAAAATATTCCTTGCAGTAATGTTGCATAGTAATAAATGCTATTGAAATGATCAGCAAACCCAAAGGTGAGGTTTTTAAAAGATTCTAGAGAAATTCTTCCCCTTAGCTGTTATCTACTCTGCTATTGAGTTGGAGTGTCTGTGGATGTGAACAATCAAAGTGCAAAATGAACTAACGCCTTCCGTTTTTTTCTGTGGTGCTTGCCAGGTAAAGGGTAATCCCTGGGAGGATCTGAGTGAGTTTCCTTGGGGAGTTGAAATGCAACGAGCCTTGTGCTACATCTTGTGCTGTTAGGGAAATGTCACTGATAAGGTGCAGAAGGAGAGCAGAGAAATGACTTAGTGTGCTCGCTGCCAGATCCTGTGTTCATCTGTAAACTCATCCCTATCTTTGTTTCAGTGTATGCAGGTCAGAGCCCAAAGGATACTGAGCATATTTTTAACTAGGTGCTACAGTCAGGATCAGGTAGTCTCTTGCACCGTAACTTCTTCTATGTACAATACTGATTTGCTGCTCTGGGGGGGAGCAGCAGTACAATGTGATAAATTAAATTAAGCCAAGGCAGGCATTACTACTTGATTTGCAAATCCCTTTTTAACTCTCCAGTCCTGTAATTTCTATACCACAGCCTTGGCTCTTTCATCTGCATGATTTCTGGAGAGCTTGGGACAACTTAGCCTGTCAGGGACATGAACAGACTGAGGATGAGCTGTGGCTCACTAGCATATGTGCATCAGATAGATTAATTTATATTCATATAAGGAAGCACTCCTTGCCTCATCTCTCACCTTTCCAGTGCTAGGCTACCTGATACTGTGAGTGGTCTGTGCACTCATGTACTTAAAAATACAGTAAACAAAGGAAAGTGTGTTTGCAGGGGAAACCATGGAAGCGCTAACAGTGAGGCGTGTTTTCTGCTACTGTTTGTAGTGAGGTCAGATTCAGCACTGGAGAGCTTTTTGTTGTAGAGCTACTGGGAAATGAAGACATTGTTAGAATATGTATAATTCCTTGCTCTTCCCCCCGCCCCCTTCCTCCGGGCTCATTTGCCTTTCACTGAGATAGCAGTTCAGAGACCATGGAGGCCCTCTCCTGAAACAGCACTTGCTTGTGTGTCAGAGACTTTTATTTTGATAACTGGATCTTGCACGTGCAGATTGAGATTAAAACAAAAAGTCCAACAGTCATGTTTTAAGAATGAAAGCTTTTGAGATACCGCTACGTATTGGTGAAGCACCCTTGTGCTTCTGAGTGCCTCTTCACCTGTCCTCAGGATGGGAGGATTGCTCAGCTTTGCTTTTTGGCTTCACTGTGGGAAAGTATCAGGCGTAGCACCCCCGAAGTCCTCTTCTCCATATGCCTGCTGGTGGAGAAATTGAAGATGTCTTAGTTTGAAATTTATGGCCCTACATGCTACTTTGTGGGGCACTTTATTATTATTTCCTGTGTGCTGTGTAAGCAGGATTGAGCTAATGAGTGTGCAGCCAGGAAGTCTACAGTCAAGTCACTTAGAGAAGGTGGGACCTGGTGTATGCTCATGTCCATTAGGAGCAGACCTCTGCCATTCTCAGCTGATTTTCTCTTGCATTGCTGGGGTGAAAGAAGTGAGTTTAAGTCATTTGTTACCTGCATGATGAGGAAGGACCCTTTCCATTTATCAGAAAGGATAAAAGAAACATGGCAAGGATTGGAAGGAATGAAACTGAAGCACCACCTGATCAATCGTCAGCAGTGATCTTCAGTCGCCCTGTGAGAGACTCAAGGAAATGAAATTTTTTCACAGAATTCTGTGGATATCATATGGAAATAATTTCTGTTTACTGGAATTTTTATGCTTTGTTTTCAAAATGTGCAGTTAACCCAGAGAAAAAGAGAGTAGGGAGAGAAAGAGCACAGTACTTCTGGAGGTGAACCAAAGACCAGTGTGAACTTTTTTTTGAGTTACATGTTGAATTGAAAGGGAGAAAGGAGAAAAGCTAGAAGGAAAGACAGAGGCAATCTGGGATGGCTCACAAAGTCGGTGGAGCTGGCTTCAAAACTAGAAGGTTGCACATTTATATTTTACATTTGACCAGAGATGATAGTAGAGCCTGCTTGCAGCATTTTTAAATCCTCTGAAGACTGATTATGCAGTTTGCTTCTTATGTTGGTTTCCTTAATTAGCATAAAGCTCAAATTTTTGACAGTTTAGAGTTCTGATTTTATGTTCATTTTGATATCCCTTGGGTTACTTGGAAGTACTGAGTTTTAGTGGTACATCTCTTCAGATTCAAAGGTGTTCGCAAGAGAGACATCAAGCATGCCTACTAAAACAGCAGAGGCACTTCTGTATGTTTCAGGAGATGCTGCTTATAGCTGGCATTGGAATAAGGAAAGAAGACTGGGGACCAAGCAGTGTTCCTTGTCACTGGGACCTGTCCTCTGGTCTTGATGAAGGTGAAGCTTGGGTTTATTCAGAGGATTAAACAGACTGGATGATATGATCCTTATTTTCCTTCTGAACCAACCTCCAGCCACTAGTATTCATTTTCTGTACTTAATGCTGTGTGAGGTATTTATGTGACAACTCCTTAGTGTGGTGTTCGCCATTAGCTCTCGTTCTTTTCTGGAGATGTTTGCTGGCAGCTTTTTTGTCACCATTGTTTGCCATCTCCAAATGCTCCTCGTGAATTTTACCAGCAATGGGAAAGTACTGTCTTGTGCTGCATCAGCACAAACACACATTTAGGTCCATTTGTATCTAAGTTCCATTTTTAATAGAAATTCTGTGGCAGGACACTTTTACCTCTGCAGAATATGAAAAGAGAAAATCCTAAATTCAATTGTCTGGAAATTAGTTAAATTATCTGAGTTGAATTAAATCAGTAGCAAAAATAGATCTGGTTTGATCTTACTGCATTTCCTAGCTTTTCCTTCTTGCTGTCCTCTAAATTTTTAAACAAAACAATTGAGATCCTTATTCTTTCTAAGAATCTCTTCTGAATACTGATTTTCTGTTTGAAAAGTTAAAAAATAAATTTTGAGGTGCTGAAGACGTCAACAAACTTGTTGGAGTACTGTTGCCTCTCAGTTTAACTGAAAAATTTTAGAGCTCTGGTCTATGTAATTCCCCTCAAAGCTGCCCTGTCTCATGTTAGTAGAGCAATGTATTTATGATAAAAATATAATCAAGTAAAGCTTGTCATATGTTTCTAGCCATGTCTTAGAAACTTCCTTGGAATTTCCTTAAAGAACCTCTGCTAAACTGAAGAGACTTTAAAAACTCAGTTCATAAAAATTGACTTCTGCTACAGATAAGAGATGGTCTCTGTGGTTAGCAGGCACAGCTTTCCTGGTTGTTCTGTTTCCTTGCTTATTTACTTTACGCCGATAGTTGAGCAGCATTCATCTAAATAACTAATCCCATTGCCGTAACATTTCTGCAGGCTCTACTCAAAAAGAAACACCAGTGTTGTGGCATTGCTAACAACAGAGCTCTGGCTCCTGGGACTATGGAGCGTTGGCTGCCCAGCAGTAACCGCCCCCAAAGCCCTGGGCACCCACACCTCAGTCC
This sequence comes from Pterocles gutturalis, assembly GCF_000699245.1. Classification (NCBI taxonomy): domain Eukaryota; kingdom Metazoa; phylum Chordata; class Aves; order Pterocliformes; family Pteroclidae; genus Pterocles; species Pterocles gutturalis. The sequence continues at coordinate 82,123 of NW_010112983.1, read as the reverse complement.
TGTGCTTTGAGTCACCACATGCCAGTTGCTTAAAAGAGAAGATATGTCTGAAAGGCCGCCTCTTGTCTGGATTTAGGCTCTCACCGCAGAGATATGTTTAGGTGTGAAGGGTCCCTGAGGAATCCTGGAGGATTTTGTTGTGGGGATTTGGGTCTGGGGACACGTAGGCTGCTTAAAATGATGGCTCTGGCTGCCCGGGTGGATGGTGGCTGTAGAGAAGACGCCCATGCATACAACTAGGCATGTAAGGAAGTCATCATCTGATTTCTTAAAAACTAAACCCATTAGCAGGATTTTTTGGATCACTCTTTTGAACATGACACCTGAATTATATGCTAAGTACTTGTCTTATTTTGGATCTCATGCCAACTGCCTTTGATAAAATGCTTATTTTTTGTCTGATAAAATCCAGGAAACTCTGAAGTGTTGCCACTGACTTCACTGGGGCCAGGCTTTCATTTTCTGTCCTTGTTTACTGTCTTGTAAAAGGCATATAGTTCCTGCGCATACCTCAAGAGGGAGGATAAAGAAAGAGTCCTGAGATAAGAAAGCAGACAATAGTATGTGAGATAAGAATTCAGGGGATGGGTACAACAGAGACAGCTATAAAAAGCCATACCAAGATTATATCAGTAATCTGCAGGGATATGCAATGCCATGAAAATAAAAATATTTTTTAAAAAGTGTCTGAGGTACTGAATAGCATTATTTTCTCTGTCATTTTGCTGTTCCTTGCATCTTGAATTTAACAATGGGGATTAAGGATTCTTCTAATGATCAGATTTTTTATACATTTTTTTGCAGAGCTATCCTTTCTTGAGGTTTGCTTCCTGATGTGATTTGGCAGGGATATAATCCTCAGGCCTAAGGCAAAATGTGTCTTTATCTGAGCCTTATACATCAGCGATGTGATGAAGCCAGTCTTGCTACCTTCAGCATTAGCAGACTGGTAACTGCCAAAGAAGCATATTTTAGGGGCTCAGTATTTTTGTTTTTGTGGTTCATTGAAGGGGAGGGGCATTTAAATGTCAGCTAGACACTCTGCCAATTGCATATTAAGAGTTAATTGACAGTAGGTTTTTTCATCATTTTTCTCTCAAGAGCTAAGAGCTTAATGGAGACATGTACAGCCGCGCTTGGTGATAACCAGGGGTTCTGCCGTCCCTAGGGATTTGGTGAGGTCTCATAAAAATAATTAAAAAGAGAAGCTGAAAAATGTTTGAATATTTGTCTTTAAGGCTGTTTAACTTCAGAGTGTGACCTGTTATTTAAAGGAGCTTTTTGTAATAATACTTGATTTTCTCTCCACACCATAACCTTGAACTCACTGGCTAATTTCAACCACAGACTCTTCTCATCTTTAGGTGCATACTAAATAGCTTGATGATACTGTTAAGTAGATTTTTTTTTACAAGAGCAAGAGAGTTTCCTAGTTTGCAAATGTCATCTCAAAATATCAAGACATGAAAGAATTTTAAAATTTAGATGCAGATTATTCTTCATGCACTTACTTTGTGGTTGCAGCGAGGATTATGACTTGCTATTTTGTGTGTAATAAGCTTGTCATTTGCTTTGCTTAATAGTTGTAACAAAAATCAGTCTGCTAGTAGAGCATATTAGATCAGTAAGTGTTAAAAGGTTATCTATAATTTTTTTAAAATAAGCAGTAGTTCAGAAAGAGAATTCTACGAATACTTTTATGCCATCGACTGAACCTAGAAATGGAATTGCAGTGTCTTCATATAACACACTGGAAACTCTCTCTTATAGTTGTTTGTATTTTGTATTTTAGTTTAAAATAGTGGTGAGGACAGGTGGAGGACAGCGTGGCTATTTGGCCATTTCTACATAATAGGATGATGTAAACTTGCATGACCCTCAGTGTTGTGGGTTTTTATTGTTTCACTATGAGGAATTTAGGAAATTCTACATATCGTTCTTCTCTCAGATGGAAAAAAATAACTCATTCCTTTTCCTCCAGGATGAAGGTCAGAGATTTTTTGTTGTTTTCTTTTTAACCAATAGAAACAAACCCTGATAATAAGCAAAGTGAAGTAAAACAAGCATTTGTTTTCCTTTGTTTTGTGGTCTAATTGTGTACAGTAGCAGTTTATTCCCTAGAGGTTTTGGCCATGAAGTTTGAGACCTCTAAAATAACATAAGCACAGTGGTGCTAGCAGTCTTCCAAACTACCACCTCTTATGTTAGAATTCCTGTGCTTCATGTGTATTAATGTCAGAGTGGAACCTGGGAGGACTCAATCTGCAAAAGACTACAAGCGTCTGTAGTTTGTCGAGACACAACTTAGTTTTGTGTTCTTCACCCAGATGGAGATTTTTTTCTGTTTTGTTTCATATCTTTTATTATTTGGAGGGTTTGTTGTTTTGTTGGGGGTTTTTTTGTTTTTTTGTTTTGTTTTGTTTTGTTTTCCCTAGCTCCTGGAATCATCCTGTTTTGAAAAAAACACTTTTCATTAAAAGTAGCCTCACTGATGATCGGTGAGAAAAGTTTGCAAGTATCAATTATGTTTAGTTTACAGTTTAGGAAATTTGAAAGGAATAGGGATTAACTTGAAAGATAATGTTTAGAAACAGTCTAAATTCTTGAGGGCTTGGTATTCTTCTGCAAGTCTAGGGTAGGCATTATTGCTTGAGAGATGAGGCTGAGACCCACCCATATGGGGCTAGCAGTTGTGCATGGCCCTAAGAAGGAGGAAAGTGTTTGTCTCTGGACTTTCAGGGCTTGTCCACAGACATCAGTGCCAACAGGAGTCAGCCGTGGCTGTGTCAGCATGTTACGGCAAGCTTGAGACCCCATCCAGTTTGTGGCTAGGATCACAGGTTCCACCCCTGCATCTGCAGACATGCCTTCAGGGACCATCCTGCTTGCAAATGTCAACTTCCGTGTCCATGTGCAGCAAACTGGTGAGGCTCCTGGGAAAGATCCACAAACTCATTAGCTGTTCAGTTGCTCTCTAATGTCAGAAAGATTATGAACTGCAGTGCTGGGACCTGTGTCCTGAGGACCAGGAGGAAGATGGGAATGGGTGAACTTCACTAAATCCTTATGAGGACTGAACAGTTGAAATAATCAGAGAAAAGGATTATCTTTGGTTACCTGTGATATAACGGAACGATTGACTGACCTATATAATGTTTGATTGTATTTGTAGTGTGCTTTTTGCATATTATATTATCATGATACCTGTGAGCATATGAACTGCCAGCTCAAAACAAATGTTAAAGACAATAAAAGGTGGAAGAAACAGTCAATTATTAGTTGAAGTTCAGCATTTGGAATGCTTTCTCACAGGTCAGGGTTATTAAAAGTTGGGGTGGCATCTCTCATTGGAATATGGGTTTATGCATTTCTTTAATTTAATTTGTCTTGTAGTCTACTGTTACAGTCAGGAAAGACACAGAACCATAAGTTTATAAATTCCAGAAAGTGTGTGTGGTGTCTACATTTTTTTATCAGTGAGGAATATAATTCTGTCAAAATCAAAATAAATACTTCCCATAAAAATTAAAGAAATTTCCAGAAATGTCTGAATATTATTTATATATCATCATAGTGAAATATTTAGGTTAACTTTTGAAACATCTTATATTCAGTAGTTTTTTAAATGGTGCGTTATTTCATATAGTATAAAATTTGGAAGCCGAAAGTGAGTCAAATGTTCTTTTATCTGAAGATTTTTTGCTCTTTCCGGAGTTGGGGGTATGGTTTGTGTAATCTCAAACCTTTTTCAGATTTGAAATTTCCATCCTTTCTGTATTTCCCATTCTGAGATATGTGACTGTGGGGAAACTCCTCCCTTTACCAATGTACACTTCTTGTAAAGTTTTTATTAGAGAGCACTCTCGAATCCTGTAGGAGAGAAGGAAAGCATATATAGCAAGAAGTGTTTTTGTAAACAGCTTCCAACAAGGTACTTGTTAGAAAAAGAATACACCATCACCTTCACAGTGTACGTTGTGATGCCACGGAGGGACATTGCTCTGTTTAAGAGGGTGTGCCAAAAGCTGGCTTTTTACCTCCTGGACGTCACACGCCACTTGATGGGTGACTGTGGTGCATTGAAGCGTAGGGCCTATTTAGTGCAGTGGCAGGACTTGGGGGTCTGACTTTAATCCCTTCTCTTATGAGTGTATTTGAAGAGGTCCTGGTTTCTGTTTTCCCTTTCTGGTATAAAACTCTGTGTTATTTCAAGCTTTAAAGATTAACTGTAGAAATCTCAGCTAATGGCTAATGATGAAACCAGAATAGTGTTGTCTAATAATGATAATGGTGATCACAATAAGCATTGTAAAATGCTAGATCGATCCACTTAGCAATTATTGGTAAAGTTATAACATAAGTGGATCGTTGCAGTGGAGTGTAGATCTGCCTGCATTTACCAACAGCTCTGGAGTCCCACCATTCCTCAAAGTCCAGAACGGATTTGATTCAGCTTTTTGGAAGACTGTTTTTTCCTTCACTGTACACTGAAGGTTAGTTTGGATAGGGATTTTCTCTGCAACTTCCACAGAACCTCTTCTCAGGTAACTAACTGGGCAAGTTGCTTTTTCTTTCATACATTTTATTTCATTGTGCAAATTAGAGGCTTTTTAATATGGAGCAATTTATAAATTTTAATTTATTGGTATTGCTTTCTTCAGGTACTAAAAAATTAGGAGAGGTTTGCTACTTGTTCATCAGTAGTGGAGTCCTGTTGCTGTCAGTAATTTCAGCACGAAGTCTCCTTCAGTCCTGTGGGCATAATATATTTCAAATCTTATGTGTGAATCTTACTAAACCATTTAATAACTTCTTGATGAAGTAGTTTTAAGTTCCTAATACAGAACGTTGTTCTAATTTATCTCCAGATGACCTCTTTGTCCCCAGATTTACGTATTTCCTTGAATTAAAAATGTCATTTGGTCATGTTCGGTAGGAGAATGTCTTTGCAAGTCTGACCTGTGGGAACATGATGAATAGTGACAGGGGAAGGATTTTGCCCAGTGAGAATACCAAATCATGTAGCACTGTAGTTTCACTTACTAAATATTGTCCAGGCTCTATTGTTGAACCCTATGCTGCCAGTGTCACTTTGTCAGGATGTTTTCTGTCCTGTGACTAGTAGCCTCAAATGCACTCATCCATCTTCTTGTCCCATTACATTTCATGTGACTGATGTTCTGCACCCATTAAAATTGATGGGAAAGAACAAAGAGAAGAAAAATGTGCCCTTCAACTGATTATGCCTTTGAAAGAGCAAATGAGACTCTACTGCTATCTAGAGTAAATTGAACAGTTATATGTTTTTAACTATATTACCTAACTTTTATTAATCCTCATTAGCAATATATCCCTTATTTTGTTATTTTGATATTATATTGAGAGCAGTAAGTTTATGTCAATATTTTCTCCTTTAATTTTATGACAATAAGTGGACATACAGACTTTTTTAGACTTATCAGCTGCCTCTGGTAATCCTGCCCATGAGATATCGCTAGCGTGTCTGAATACCCTCTCAGGGAAGGGTGCAGGAATGATTGACCAGCCCAGGCCTTTCCCTGAGGAATGACCCACCAGGCTTTGCTCATCCACAGCTCCTATTCCCTGGAAGAGCACCTGTGTGGGATGTCAAAAGGTTCTGCTTGGCGGTAAGTGCTTGCTCACCTTACGCTACGATCTTCAGGACAATTAACAGGATACTAGAAATACAAGAGCTTTTGTAGTATTGGCTTTAACTTTATTTCATGGATACAGATGGTTTCCCAAAATGCTAGTCCAATATTTCAGAGCTAAATGAGGGCCGTTAGCCAGCTGAATGGAGAGGATGGATGTCATATTTACTGACAACCAAAGACAAAACACAGAGGAAAAGCAAATGTGAAGGCTCCTGACTGAGCAGTATGTCTGATTATTTATAGCTTATATGACAGCCTTCTCAATACAGGAGCCAACCATTCTTTCCCATTTGTGCATAGTAATGAGACTGTATTTTTTTGTTTTCAGATTTGGGCTTTGACCATGGCTACTTATTTGCCCCAAAAATGGAACTTAATAGGCCCCTTTAGGCTCCCTGATATTCTTGCAGGGACTTCAGCAAGTGCTGAATGCAGCTGTTCACTTCCCTCGCGGTACTAGTATGCATTAAAGTTTATTTCTATGAAAAGTTCAAATATGTTTCAGTTTTGTAAAACTCTGTGGGAGGAATTTGGGTCTAATTTCTTGGACGTTACCTGGAAATTAATGCTTTGTCCTGGCAATTTAGTCTTAGTTGGTGCTCTGTCTGAAGTTCTTAAAATGCGTTTGGCTTGGGGGCTGGGAAATGCTGCAGAAGCTCTGAGCCTTGAAAGATTGTTTCGTACATTACCTATAATTATTTGAGATTCCTGACAGGCATCAAGGCCTGTTGCTTTGTCCAACATTTTTCTTAGACTGGAGATGCTGTATTAGGAAGTGAATAATATTCTTACATTGGCAGTGGATTCACTTGGGTTATTATTTATCCATATTTTAAAGACAATTGTTCACATTTATAACTTGTGAAGAGGAGCTTGATTAACATTAAAATAGTCAAATAAGACTTTAAGAACCTTAATTTAGTAATTTCTGTATGAGCTTCTCTGCTCTCTCTAGTTGCTCACTTGACCTCCAGCTGAGAGTGGATTCATTATTTTAAAGTAACATTCTTACAGCTTATTACTCCTGAAATGAGTGGAAGTTAGGCAAAAATGCAATGCATCTTTAGTCAGGTCCTACTTATGCAGGACAGCTGTGGACAAGCACATTGTCACCCTTTAACATTAGAGGTAACCCAAGGGTAAACAGGGACATACCTTTATGTGCAGGGATATATTGCCACTCTTTTACTCTGTGATAAAATTACTTGGGGAAAAGAGACAGGTGGCAGAATGCACCTTGTATTTTATTTAGGACAAAATTATGCAACAGATAGCTGATGCTTTGAAATTTGCACCCTGTAATGGTCATTCTTTCCCATGCATATGTCTTCAGTGGAATATGAAAAAGGCAGAGTGGGACAGAAATCTCAGCTTACCCTTCTGGATTTCAGTGACTGCAGCAGCTGCTGGGAGTAGGTCCCAATGAATAAATTCTCTTGCCAAGCAAAACCACTTCTTAGCACTATGCAGAAAGGTCATCATTCGAATAACAGTGCTGTTAATTTCTAGTGTGACTTGAGAATGGATAGGTCTCAGCCTCCCACCTCCCCATACTTCAGGAGACTTTAGTTGGAAGCTACCCTAAGCCTTGGGTTACAGATTTTCAGAAAAACTGTTGTTCCCCTATTTTTGATTTGGAAAACACTGAGAAATGCTTAGTTTTTTATTGTAGTGAGGAAAATCTGAATGCAAGAGGAGGGATGAGAATATTTGGCTTCCTTTTATTGCACAGGAGCACTGTACAACACTGACAGAATATTTACTCCTGTCTCTTTCTTCTGATTTGATTTTCTGGCTACTATATCAATCTTTGTTCATTGGTGAAACAAAATTATAAAGTATCATAGGTGTTGCTTCCTGTACCTCAGCAACAACCAGAAGACAGGAAAGAATGAAAGATTTCAACCATTCTAGATTTCTTTGCAAATTCATCCACAATGAAATGCGCCAGGTGTACAAATTGTTGTGAGATGGCTCCTTGAGCCATTTCAACTAAAAGTTCTTTTAGGATTCCTTTTTTTCTTCCTCTAGTGGGAGATTTTATATGTATGGTATGGATGCATAGGTAAATGTTGAGAGAGTGAAGATAAAGATACATGGCCAAAGTTTCGGGTGCTGTAAGATTTTTTTCCCTTTGTTGTTTCAGGCATCTATAGAAGTGTGCTTTTAGAAAATAATATGCAGAATTGAACCTTTCAGTAAGGACATTTTATGCGGTAAGTGTAGTGGAGATTTGTATTTACAGCAGGAAGAAGTCATGCTTCCTGTAGATTGACATTACATTGGGCCTATTTGGAGAACAGAGGCAGAATAAACCTCCAGAGGGTATTTTCCTAGCATGCTGCTGGAAGCACAAGGTACTATTTGTTTCCTATTCTTAGAAACAGGCCTATAGTTTTTAATCTATTTAGCATTCAAAGAGCACCTTACACACTAAGATCTTTGTTAAGTACATTACAGGCTGTGTAAACAAATTAGAAAGAAAAGAATGTATTGGGGGTAATCCACTGACTAAAATTACGGGGCAGCATTTTTGCGAGGACATCTCTGAAAGTAAATTCATGAGAAATATTTCAAATTGCTCTGTGAGAACTGCACTAAGTTAAATTTCATTCACTAACAGCTTCTAGAAAATACTACGTGACACAGATAAATAAAGTTGTTAGAATAAGATGATGCTAAAAATTCATAAATATGTTTACACTTGCAAGTGGCAAATATTACAGCTTTCAGAGCTGAGAGTATATTCAGGAATAATGTCCATATGCCTCTATTGGCTGACAAAGTAATGCAGCTTGCGTTACTCTAAATGAACATTCAGAGATTGGAAACTTGCCTTTGTTTGAGAATTTAGACCTTACTTGCACCTGTCTACAGAGTATAAACTTCTGATTACAAGTGTTTTAGCTCTAAGAAGCGTTTTCTTAAAGTACAGATAGTTAGCTGATTCCACATTAGCAGCTAAGTAGTTGCAATAGCTTGGATAGTATCAATACTGTTTGTTTTTGTGAACTGTTATAAAAAACCCCAAGGTTTAGAGTTGTGGCTGTTTATGCAAGAGTATCAATCATTTTACAGAGCAGGAAACTTCAATTAAATATTACTTTTTATGCCTTGCTATATATAACTGATTGATACTGGGGAACTGAAAAAGCAAAGTCCTTCATCACCTGTATTCAGGAATGTGGAGAGAATACTCATTAAATTAACATTAGCTTAAGAAAAATGAAACTTCCGAGCCAATTACAGTTTACTGTTTAGACTGAAACAAAAAAAAAAAAAAACCACCTTTGTTACAGAATATGTGACTTGAACAGGCAGTTCCATATAAAATTGAGAAGTTGCAAATGTCCTACACTTGAGTGATGGTATGCATGTGATCTTAGTTCTACTTCATTAGCCCCTAGTGAATGAGTGGTAAATTTTTCCTATTTATACATCTTCTGTCAGGGGATCATAAACATAGTCTGACTAGTGCATGTTTTCATTGTAGCAATTTCATTTATATATTTTTTGCAGCTTTGATGAATAGTTTGTATCCCACTTGAATAAATTTTTCTTCTTTTCAAATATTCAGATAGGTATTAGCAGTGGTTAATTATGCACTCAGTACCTTTTGTAATAGAACTATCTGTCATTATGGCAAGCTTTTATGTTGTATTTGAGGGATACAGTCTTCTCAGTAAAATATTGCTTTTCCAGTATGCATGGGAACGATCAATTTTATTTTCTGCTGATATGATGATTTTCTACTAAAATTTAATCTTCTGTGCTGTGGAGTTTGTGACCAATTGAAAGATTTTTCCTTCTGCTAATAGAATGTCTAATGCTTCAGCTTTTTACTTCCCATTTCTGTAACTACACCTTTAGATTTTTCTGCACTATGATACATTCCTGTCTCCTTTTAAGGGTCAAAATTGTGCAGCTAGGTTATGTTTTCTGTGTCATTCACTAATTCAGCATACCAAGGTTGTAAACAACACTTCCTTTTCTTCTAAATATTTCACTAGCAGTGATGTTTTGTACAGACGGTACTGCTAGGTAAGCCACTAGACACACTAGAGACGTGATGAATATTGTGTAGGTTGATGAGTAGTTTGTTCTAGTCAGTCTTTTTTATAAAGATGCAAACTCTGTTGTTGGTCTTGGATAGAGTAAATTCCATGTGGTCCTCTACCCTCTGTATTGTTGTTTTTCCTGCTTTCAGGTTTTTGTCCAGGATTTTCAAAGGCCTGATCAAAAGTTAGGTACTTGTACAATTGCATTTTAAGAAGTTTCAGCAATTTTCTTAGTGTTCTATAGACCCTTCGGTTTAAACGCTGTTAGATGGAGCCAACCAACTCTAAATGGAAAGTGGTACGTTTGAGATACACCTGAGCAAGCTTTCCCAAAATGCTCTGCCAGTCTTACTGTGCCACAACCACCTGTAGGGATGAGGCATGTTACATCTCCAGCTCCTGGCAGCTGACTGAAGGTGCCACCAGGCATTTGGCACCATTTTCTGGTAATGGTCTATCAGTCGTAGAGGAAGAGCATGAAAAATTGTCTGAGCTTTGGATGGACTTATACTCAGTGGTGAATTTTACATGATTAGAATAAGATGAGGGAGAAAGAGGAAAGAAATTTTTTAAATGACAGTTACAAAAAAATATATAGCAGAGCTAAAACAGGCGTGACTTAAGGGCTATCTTCTTTTATTATTGTTGTAAACTCCTGGATGCTCTGCTACATTAAAACAACTCTGCTAATCAAAATAAGATAAGTTGTAAATGGGAACAAACTTGATAATAACAATAGATATTATCATAGAATCATAGAATGGTTTGGGTCGGAAGGGACCTTTAAAGGTCATCTTGCCCACATGCAATGAGCAGGGACATCTTCAACTAGATCAAGTTGCTCAGAGCCCTGGACCTTGGATGTTTCCAGGGTCGGAGCATCTACCACATCTCTGGGCAACCTGTTCCAGTGTCTCACCACCCTCATCATAAAAACTTTCTTCCTTATTTCTGGTCTGAATCTACCCTCTCTTAGTTCATGACCCCTTGTCCTATCATGAAAACTGAAGAGAACAGATGACCAGAAGCATGAGTTTACAGTGAAAAATATGTCTCGTGATTTTAAATATCTGCTATCTTCTGTGTTACACTGGTTAATTCCTAGTATTCTGTTCCTCTTTTAGACTTTCACAAATCTCTACTTACTCTACTTTTTCCAAAAGGGATTTGCAGGAACCTTGCACTTAGTTCATAAAGTATCTATAGGTATACCACACAGCGTAAGAGTGCTTCTAGGTCTATTGCCCTAACCATAGTATCACAGTACCTGTCTGTATAATAGAATAATCTTGATCTGAGACAAGGAAGTACAAGAAGCAAAGGTATAAAAAAAAAGGTTTGCCCAAGGTCATGTAGGATGCCAAGAACCTGAAATTAGGGCTTCCACCCTATTAATTTTTTTTTCTTTTTTTCCCCCTAAAAATAAAGAATAACAACTTTGATGAAGATAAATGGAAAAAAATACAATTGGGGTTGTTTGGGGATTATGCCTCATGATGTTACAGCAGTTCTTCAGGTAGAGGAAATGTCTCTTGCTTATGTTTTCATGGAAGGGTAGGTACATGTGTAAAAATAATTATGCTTGGATCAGCATATTTGCAGGTTAACAGTCAACTGCTGATTATCTGCTGATTCCTGCCAAACAGAAAATCTGTTCTTATACAAACATTAATTATGGAATATCTGACAGAATCATTCCAAATTGGTTTAATTATACACAGTTTTTATACCTTGTTTAATTGAGTTTTCACTGAAGAAAGATCCAAACCCATCCTCTTACTAAATCTCTTTTTATGTTTGCTTTAGAGGTTAAACTCACTGGATTGTCCTGGATGGTTCACCATTGTGGTAGACAATTTTTGAGTAGCTCCTCAACCTCTATTAATTACCTTATTGGGATGAGCTTCCTGTATCACATCAAATGGATTGCATCTATTACATCCAATAAAATTGGTGTATGGCAGTTATTGACGGGGCCTCAACCATCCCAGTTTTATTAAGACCATTTTTACACCTAGGTTACAAGCTAACAGTGCCATTATCTCCCCCCAAAAACCCTTGGCAGTTAGTACCACCAGCAGCAATAGAAATTACAGAGGGTTTAATCTCTGGCTCTAGCCCCCAAAAGCTTTTCTCCGGAGGTACAGAATGATATGTTGATCTGTTTTAAGCAGTGAAAGATTTAATGAAAAAAAAAAAAAAAAAAAACCAAGTGCCTTCTTGCATCAAAGTCAGCATCTGTCCCTTTCGAAACTTCTCAATATTGTTTTCTGTCTGTGCAGGCCTGCTGGGCTACTGAGATATGCACGATGGCTTGGGCTGTTTTGTTGTGGTAGTTGTTTTTAAAAGCCTGTCACTGCAGAAGGTTGATCAGAGCAGTTGATTTTGGAGGAAAATGAGGAGACAGGGTAGAAAGAGGAGGAAATTACAGATCTCTTGAGAGTCCCTTTCATTTCAAATCTGTCTTCCAACTGTGGGAGAGGGTCTTGCATGGAGAGCAGAGCAGAGGGGAGAAAGATCCCATGGATGAGGACAAAGAGCGGCACTGGGCACAAAAGGGTGAGGGAGAGGAGAGGGGACATGGTAAGTTGGCAGGTCACTCCTGTGGCGCCGTGCTCTGCCTGATAAGGGTGGGTTTTACAGCAGCGATGCTGCGACGGACACACCTCCATGCGCACTGCAGAGGCACCGGGGTTTGGGGAAGGAATGATAAGGAACACAATGAATAACTAACAAAGCTCATTTGATGAATGCAGTCATTTGCATTACAGTGCCAAATAGCTTTGCTCCTGGTGGCTGCGTGTCATACCCAGCGACAAATATTACTAGTATCGTTTCAATTACATCTAAGGGTGACTGTAGACTGTATGGGGGAAAAGGTTGTTAGGAAGTTTCAAATTTTGCAGAAGAAAAGGAAGCCTAGAGACCAGTGAGCCAAGCATCCCTTACTTTGGTTTAGGGAAGTTATGGCAGGTTACTAAAATAGGTTTCTTTGAGTTTTGGAGAGTGTATACAAGTAAACAAAAAACACAAGACAGAACTGACATAATTGTATGTATCATGTCTTCTTGTTTGCATTTTGTGACTAACCTTTTCATACAAATGCCAAAGACTATGCATGGTAATCAGTGATAGTTTCGATGCATAGGTAATGCCTGTAGGTACAGTGTCTACACATCAGCAGAGTACTTTTTGTGACTTTCTTGAAGATGCAGTGTAAAACGTTAGCACCAATTAGAGATTTCCTTGTGTCTTGTTTTGTTTTGTTTTCACTTTCATTCACAATGTTTTCTAGTGAAATATGAGTTGGTGCATTTTGTGCTGTGTTTTGTTCTTCATACCTCATTCCCCAGGAAAAGAAAATACATTACTTCCAATGACAGAGAGAGATCGCACAGCTAAAGCATTTTTCAATCTTTAGCCTAGCACAAGCAAAGAATATAAAAATCCATGACCCAGAGACAACTGCAGGCCTCAGCTTCAACTCAAGTTGTGATCTGCCACCAGACCCCTGCCCTGTATCATTTGCTTTTGCAATGCAAAAATCCACAGGACATACAGGACTTGTATAATATATCTGAGTGTTAGCTGCAGAATTTGCGTCCATTTACTATGCATGGTCTTGATCCTCAGAAGCCAAGAACACCTTTGATTTAATAAATAACCTTTGCCTTCTTTAGTGTTTTTTTCCTTTCTAGTGTTCATTTCCCTGGTCATTTTTCCTTGGACATTAAGTGGTCCGAACTCATGTGTATTGCACTTTCTATGTGTCTGTGGTTCATATATGTTTGTATGCTCTGTATTTCCACTAGCCAATAATAGCTAATGCCAATATAGAAAGTGTATGTCCTAAGTGTCAGAAGGTGGAAAGGAGGTAAAGATTAGCAAAGCATCTGTGTAACTCTTCTAAGATGGCTTTAATCTCTTATTCTATTTTGGGTACTTCCTTGCAGGAATATTTCTGAGAAATTACCAAAAAAATCAATAGAAGTTGAGAGAAAAGAGAACTATGCTTGAATAGAGCTAAAAAGCATTAAGAGCCTAAGATGTTTGGGGTTGTCATTCCTAAGAAAGCCAGCAACTGTGGACAATTCCCATCATCATGTAAGACAGGAACATGTTTTCACAGCCTTATGAAATGGGCAAGGTTTGCTTTAGTGAGGGCCCCATCACTGTGTGGGCAACCTGTAATGGTGACCCATTCACTGACTTGGGCATTGCCATAATTTTAGGATTTTCTGCTTCAGGTTTTACTGTTGTATGATCATGTTTTGTTACTGCAGCTATAAAAGTTAGTTAATAATTTTGTCTTGCAGTTGTGAAATGAAGATACAGAAGAGCACGGGGTTTGTTTTGGTTTGGTTTGGTTTGTTTTTTGTCAGTGAGCATGTAGATTATGTTTTGGATGTTCAGATAGTGTACGTTAGATATGATCTGTATCCAAGCTAAATCAGTTTTGAAGTTTGATCAGGTATTTGATCAGCCCATAGAAATACTTAAAGGAGGTTATTGCTGTAGAATTTCAGTATCTTGTAAGGGAAATCGGAAGCCTCTTGTGAAGGGTTTACCCTTGGCTGGGAGCCAACCCCACATAACCCGTTCACTCACTCTCCCCCTTCCCGAGGATGGGGGAGAGAATTAAAGGTGTAAAGGGAAAAAAAGACTCGTGAGTTGAGATAAGAACAATTTAATAACTAAACTATTGGAACTCATAATATATACAAATATACAAATGAGTGATACACAGTGATACTCTCACCACCCAATGACCAAGGCTCATCTTTTCCCCGGCTAAAGATCCCGGAGCAGGGAGAGTCCCGAAACCACACTCGCAGAATGGTGATAACAGTCCGAGCGTCCCAGACCAAGAACTGACTGAGGGAGGAAGAAGTCCTTGGGAGAGTGACCACCTGGAGTGAGATGACCCAAAGCAGAAAAGATCTGGAACAAAAAGGGACGAGCTTCTGGATGGTCCTCACTTATACTAGGCATGACGTGTATGTTATGGAATAGATTATTGGCCACTTTGGGTCTCAGTTCCAAACCTAAATCAAATTTGAGGCTAGTAACTGGGGCTCTGCTCCCTCCCAGCTTCTGTTGTTTGCGGACAGCAGAGAAGCTGAAAGACCTTGAATATCCTGGCAACAACTATAAACATCACTTTTTATCAGCTTTCTTCTCAGCCCAAATCCAAAACACGGCCTCTTGCTAGCTATTATGAAGAAAGCTAACTCTGTCTCAGCTTAACCCAGGACACCTCTTGTAGGAAAGCAGATTATGCTTTAAAAAGCCAGTGTTTGGTAATACTGTTACACCTTCCAGTTTTTTCAAGTGCATCTTGCATATACTTTCATTCCAGTGGGTCTCCTGGTTGTAACTGGGAGCCTAGTAAGGAAATAATAACAAAGCAACCAGAAAAATCTGATCTATGCTAATCCTTTAAGAAATTTTTTGGTTCTAACATAGCTCAGCAAAAAGGTCTCTCATTAGGGGGAAGCCTTTTGGTTGAAAACCTGACTTCACAATTTCTGTTTCCAGAAGTAATAAAAGGAAGTTCTTAATTGACAAAATATATTCCCTACTGAGATACTGGCTTTCCAATCCATAGCAATGTCAGAGGGTTATTGGCTAGAGTCAGAGGAGCCTGACTTCAGTTGCCATTACTCATGTGAGCTGTGACATGGGGTATGCTTTCTGCCTTTAAAAGCCTGTGGGATGTGGAGATTTATTTCTAATTTAATAAATACAATTATGCATTATTTCTGAAAATGTATTCAGAGGTAGAAAGTTTGCCCTTAAAGAGGGAAGAATATTTATTTAAAGCATTAATGGCGAGATGGGATAGACTAATTTATCAGAAGAGGCGTAACCTGCTGGTGAGCTGTCTTGAGGAGGAAATCCCAGTTGTTACAATGGTTCAGTGCGGAGGGGCTGGGCTGTGATTCCTCACAGGGCCTCCTACTGTCTCCAAAATGTGAGTATAACTATAACCACATAACAAAGCTGTGAGATTATAACAGAACAGCATGTCATCCCTTTCTTTCCATTTCTGCAACTTACTTACAGGCTTTACTGGGACTCCTCTAGAGCTCAGAATGCTAAATGCGTAGAGGCAGTTTTTCATTTTGGAGATTTGTTGAGCAATAACTGGTTTACAGTATTTTTGTGAATAAAACATCATTCTTACAGTTTTCCAAGGTCCTCTGCTACTGGAGGCTAAACCATTGTCACTACCTTCAGTTTTCATTCTCACCTCTGTGTGAATGTCCTTTTGTAGTTTAGTCTATTGCCAGTGTCAAACCAAAACTGAGGCATTCTTGCTTATTAATATATAATGAATACACTACACCGCCAACAGAGCTTAATCTCTCACATTGACTCCTAGTCATTTTTCAGAAGTGTACAGAAGGTGAAAATGGACCCCTTGAAACTAACCTGATTGGAAAAAAATCGTTTTCCTTGTTATCCGTGCAGCTCCCTGGTTAAAATTGTGTAGACTGCTGAGCTGAATATGGAAGCACAAAGTGTTGTTCAGGTGACCACCCGTCACTTCGTGTTTATCGACAGGCTTCGAACAAGAGTGCTGCATGACTGACAGATGCAAAACAGCACATGCTTTGCTTTAAATTTGGTATTGTCAAAATAGTGAAATACTCTTGGAGCAAACCTGTTGTTGCTAAAGATGTAGCATGGCTCAGTGTGTAAAGCTTCACAATTTATGGGAGGGGGAAAGCAGGGGAGGGAGAAAGAGAATGAATATGCAAGTAACTGAGAACTATAAAGCTGAAGTCACACCTAAGGGCTGGCATGACAGTGAAGCTCAAGAGGTTTGTTATCCTTAAGGATGGGAGAGGTCTGTTTTTAAAGGTACATATAGGAGTATCTCTTCTCCGTGCCTGTAAACCATGAGACAATAAATAACGTCCTTAAGCTGCAACAATATAGGTTTGGGTTTGAGTCCAAGAAAAACCTTATAAGGGTAAGAAGGATGGCTTGGAGTTGCTAGCAGGTGTCAGTAGCAGGTTTTGAGAAGAGATTAAATAAACTTCTCTCAGGTAAATCCTTGAGACAGGGATGGATTAGGTGATCATTTGAGTGTGTGCTGTGTTCATATGTATGTGTGAGGAAAGAGAAAAAGAGTGACTATATTTTTACTTCATAAGGAACTTGCAAAACATCCCTCTGTTCTCTGATCCCTTTCTGCAATTGCATATATTGCAGGAGCAAAGGAAAAAAATTGTCAGTTTTTTAAATTTTAGTGAAAGCCATATCTTCACTTGGTATTCTGTAAAGCCACGTAGAAGCGGGATGCAGAAAAGTGCAGCAGAGCATCACTTGGAGGTAGAAAGGGAATTGGAAAGTAGTAAATACATGGCTTCATTTGTACGATTATGCTTATTCAGCCTGAGAGCAAATTCCTCTGATAGGGCAGAGCTTTGAGGACTGTGCCTTTATTCTGACCAAACCTCTCATAGCCTAGAGGTGGTGGTAGACAGGGACTGCCTGAGCCCCAGCAGTCCTGTCCCATGGCCTGTGCTTTCCTGTCCGGCTGCAGCCAGCTGTGGCAGCAACCTCCTTGGGCAGGGGCACGGGCTGTGGCCCTGCCCTGGGCCTGTGAGTGCAGGGTATCATGGCCGCCTTTCGCCCCGCTCGCCTGGCAGTGCCCACTCGCCATCTGGGGCAGGGAGCAAACATGTTAGCATCTATGTGACCTTACAGAAGACAACTCCATGCGTTTCCCATCTGAAACCCAGCTGAGGGCATCTGGGCCTAGGGTTTCAGTGTCAGGGTGATCCTACTTGTTGAACCACGAGCAGCATTGTTGTTAAAGGGTCAGTTTGTCAGAAAAGAGAGATCTCGGTTAATAATTGTACAGCCATCGTAGTCCATCAGTGGTCTGTATTACCTTAGGGGTAAAATCCATTAAAAAGGTCGCACATTTAAGTAGAACTCTTCTCCCTGCAGCCAGGCCGTAGCTATGGAGTTTCTGTGATCACTGTGCAGATGGAAAATACTGTTTTATGTAGCAGCTGACTGAGACTTCTCTTGCAACTGTTTTAAATGAATGGGTCTTCTTTTTGCAAAATATTTTATATATGATAGTTTTGTCCCCACCTGCTGGGTATCATTTATTCCTTTGCACAAGTGGGTATGTTAATGCTGCGGTTCGAAGGGAAGAAAACAGTCTAATTGCTTGTCTTATTAGCCCACTGGAAATAATGGAAGACTATAGCACTGAATTGCCATTTAGCTACCATAGCCCTGGGTGTACATAGAGCATGGCATAGCAGAGTGAAATCATTTATTAGCTCCTTAACAACATATATTTAATCAGTTTTCTGGTGCTTCAGACCTTGCAATCGATAAATGCCTTTTACTTCCTTGCCCTTAATTAGTGTATGTTTGTCAAGATTGGCTGATTTGTAAGCTGCAAATGGTACATGGTAGTGAATTCTTCACATCATTAAATGGGACAGTTGTGATTTTTTGTCAGGATGTGCTTGTAAGAGAAAACAAAATTAGTCTCACTGCTTGACATGAATCCGATTACTTTTTTTTTTTTTTCCTAAACCAGCGAGTGAATTATTAAACTTGCAAGGGAGAAATGTCTTGTAATCAGGCAGGGTTCATGGGTATCATTGTAGTTTTGTTTCTCCATGTTTGTAATTAAAAGCCTGGTGTATTTGTGCAGTCATACAGAAGGCTCTGCACAGGTGTAGAGTTTCTTAAGGTAGCGCCCACCGTTGCATCTGAAATGATGTCGACTGGTGTCCGAGAGCTGGTTCCTTATTTGGATCAGGCAAGAGCATTTGATAAAACCCCACGTGAGCAGACAGATCTCTTACCAAGATCTAATTATGCAATTTTAGTCAAATCTGAAAGAGATGCCCTTCTGCTTACCTATTGTTGAAGCCATTTGGTACCACTCTAATATTACACTGACACCAGGCAGGAAGGCCCTTCATATTCCTCACTGGATCAGACGCCTTGGGTGCTAATTTAATAACTTCCCAGTCCGAGGAACCAAAGGCAAGTTTTCAGCACATGTGTGTGCACCTTTCCCTAGGAGGTGAGCTGGCTGCCATGAGGAAGAAGATGCATTTGTTTATGTCAGTGGTATATGAGAGGGGAATTGATAAGCAGGAGCACCTTAATGGCTTCAAACTACCTGTTAATGATCATGGCGCTGGTGCCTGCCTGGCAGCCTCAGTCTCCAATTAAGCATCTGCCGGAGCTGGAAGCAGGGCTCTTAATTGGAAAGAAACAGATTCAAAGCAGGTTGCATTTTCTGCCAACACAGATTTATCAGCAAAGCCATGCCTTAATCCATTGTATCTCCTTTCCCACCCCACCTGGCTTTTCTCTCCATGTTCCCCACCACTGCAGGCACAGCCCTAGAGCAGGGCAGGTAGGGGATGGGTGCTTAGCACCTCGAGGAGGTTTGGTTCTCCCCTCACCCTTCGCTGACCTGGGGCCCAGTGATGGATTCTCTCCTAATTGCTGACTTTTCTGCCCCCAGACCCTCCATAGCACGCACGCACCCGTTAAGATATATTGTCTAGTACGCATTCAGGAGATCTGTTTGCAGCTATCTTTTACATAGAACTGATTGTTTAATTGCAGATTAAAGATTAATGCAAGTATAATGATTCCACGAGGACACTTCAGACAAAAGCATCCTGCATCAGGCAGCCTACATCCATTTTTCAATGTGGCCATAAATTTGGCTGGGAATTAAATAGTAAGTAGCCGTGATTGCAACACTGGTCTCTGAAGGCACTCACGGGAATGAAAATAAATGAACAGGCTCTCACACAAAGCATGTTTCATTATGGTCATTAGTGGACAGATCCGCAGCAGGGACTGAAGGTGAAGTTGTCTACAAGAAAAGTTGGCACAGGTCTGATGAATTTGAAATAGTAAGGGAGTATAAAAATGTTCTGGTCACAGAGCCTACAGATGACAAACTTATTTTCTCTGTGCTGTGGGCGTAAGCCGCAGGAGGTGCGGACATGCAGAGACCCCTGCTATGCATTCCAGCATAGCTATATCTTATCTTTTACAGAGTATGAGCATATTGGGGAAAATGTTTACTATGCCATGAATGCATAATTGTGTATTTTATTTATGTACCAGCAGCTACTACAATTCATTACCCTGGTGATTTTGATGAATTATTAAAGTTTTGCTTTATTCTGTGTTTTTCAGGTAAGGGCCCTTTTATTTTCCTTAAAATGCCCAGCTGTCTGGTAAGTTGTTTATTTCTCTTCATTCCTCTTCTCTGGTGTGACGTGCTGTGAACAGAATCACGGACTACTTAGGTTGGAGGGGACAGCTGGAAGCCATCAGGTCCAGCCCCCTCCCAGAGCAGGGCCAGTTTTGTGCAGGTTGTTCAGGGCCTTGTCCAGGAATGGACACTGCACAGCCTCCCTGAGGAACCCTTCCCAGTGTCTCACCAGCCTTGTGGCAAAGCATTTTTTCCTGATGTTTGACTGGGATTTCCCTCATTTTGACTTGTATCCACTGGCTCCTGTCCTGCTGCTGTGCATCGTTGGAAAGAGCCTGTCTCTGTCCTCTCTGTACTATGAAGCTGTTGGTGGCATCAGTGAGGTCTCCCTTAGCCTTCTCACAGTGCTGGAACCTGTCTTGTGAGATGGGTCTGTGTTTCACACCTCTGGGCATAGAACAAAGCCCTGCAGTTACAAATTATTTCAGATCAGTTTGGTTAAAACAGCTTTTTGGGGACTCCCCAGTCTCCTGCATAGCATTCGGAAATCTTAGCAGCAGTCACTAATTTTGAGTGATAAAACCTCCTATTTCTTCTGTGTAAATATAATTTTTTGTATAATTGATGCTATTTTGAGACTAACTAGTAATCCTAAAGTTACAATTCTTCTTCTGAGAAAGCAATATATTATGATAAAATATTTCCTTTTGTTTCAAGTAACTAAGGGAATCCACTTGGGATTTACTGAAATGTAACTAAAGGAATCCATTTGGGAATTACTGAAGTGTGTTTGACTCAGCTTGCCAAACTTTCAGTGTGATTAGAATAAAAGTGGTGACATCTTTAAAGATGCTCAATGTTTTGTGTTTTGTTTGTTTTCCATTTGTTGAAGAGCCAGGAGCATTGGTTTAAAAACAAGGTCCAGTTTGCTCCAGTGTTTAGCAGCTTTTTTGACATTTGTTGCATCCTTGAAGCTGCATTTATTTCTGTAACTCGATAAGACTATAACACTAGTTATAGTCTCAAAAACAGAGATAAGATTTAATATCAGTTGTAAGTTACAGAATGAGATGATGACATAAACAATATACTGATTAATCAAATTTCATAATCTTATTGTCAGTTTGTGTTCCTCCTTTTGGTTTATTTTATCTGTTTGGTTTTTTGTTTGTATACTGATACGCAAACTCTTCTAGGCACAGACTGTTGGTTATGCATTTATAGAAAGACAGAATAGCAGTGTCCTGATAGATCCACTGTATTTTATTGCTGTTAACACAGTAATATAATTAATAATGCTAATCTCTGTTTCTTCCTGAACATGTCAGTGGAAATGTACCTGCAAATGCACATGCCCCTGTGTGTGTATGAGAAAGCAGATGCTTTTGGGCACTAGTGTCTGAGTGGCAAGGCAAGCACTGATGTTTTGCTGCATTCCCTGAAAACAGCATAAACACCAAGGTGGTTGCAGCCACCCACTGTTATCTTCTTATCTGTAGCATCAAAAGAGAAGCATGTTTCATTTGTCCTTTAACCCGTCACAGTTTTTGGTAAGGATCTCCTTACTGAGCCCCTGCCTGCCCAGCCACATGCCTTGTTGGCAGACTTCCCACTCATCCTGCTCTCAGAAGACTGGTCTGCTCCTGCCTACAGGATGCTCAGCTCTGCAAATCCTTCCCTTTCAAGAGCCAAAAGGGCCACTTAGCTCAAGCTGCATCTACTTCACCAGCCCATACAGAAGGGATGATCGTGACTAGGATAAGGCAAGATAAAAACCCTTCAAAGATCAGGCAAGGAAGACATTATCAGCAGAGAAGATGTCTGCCTCAGTGCTGAGGAAGGCTTCTGTTATGGTTTTACTGGTTCTGGTGAAGGTTTGATTTCAAGTGTTCTTGTGTTTTGATATTCCCAGCAGCCTTAGCGTGGTCTTTTCTTGGCACTGGCAGTCACAGAATTGACAGCTCCAGCTCTGACAGCAGTGAGTCTGGCTCCTGCACATGCACTAGCAGAACAAGTAGTGAGACAATCACACTTGCCTTAATCTTCCTGGAACTACAGTATACATACAAAGGAACAAATAGACAATCTGTTTCCATACTTGGTAATTTTTTTATGATGAACTTCTTAAGAGATATAAGTATTTTGGAGGATAAACTTATTAGCAGTCTCTATTTTGACAGCTGAGATAATAATGCATGAGGAAGTGCTCTTTTTACTTCAAAAGACTACCAGCTCTTTGAATATATTGCCCTTTTGGTTTTAGAAGGTAGCTTTACTATAAATAAGTTAGTGGCATGGTTCTGGTAGTGAATTCAGAAAGACGAAGAGAGAAAGGGAAGGTTATTCACCCTAGGCATGTTTTATTTGTCTACGTGATTTATTATAAGGGTTTAATGATTCATAGTTGTTAGTAATCTGTTTGTAATTGATCAATAATTCAAGTAGCATAGCGCACAGGCTGTTCCAGTGAGTGTCCATGCCTTTGCAACAATCATCTTGTATAGATGTGCAAATACAATTCTGATAAGCGCTGTTTGCATGGAAGTGCTAGTACTTCATGTATAGTGATGCTGTACTCAGCGATAACTCCGGTGATGCATACACAGGGCGAGTTGTTAGCAGTGTGAGCAGGCAGAGGAAGGTATCTGTCTTGTTTCGTGCAGAACGCAAAACTCACTGAACTAGTTTCAGAAATATCAGTACTGTTTTCCATCCTGTTGTTTCTTCAAGAAGCTGGTTTGACTATGCAGGGTGAGCTTTCTGTTATTAGTAGGGTATTTCTTTTGTACCGAGCCAACAGTAAAATGTTATAGAGAGCACCATCAATCATAGTCCAGCATAGCTTCAAGATAATTCACTTAGGATGGATTATTAAAGAAAGATTTAGGATGTGTTAAAATAGTTTATTTTATATTAATAGGACACCTGAAAGATGTGTGGTCATTCCAAGGTGCTCCCATAGGCTATTTATATGAAACAAGTGACCTCTCTGTAGTACATCCGCTATGATGTAGTACATCCGCTATGATCTCACATTTGGAGATATGGAAGTCATGTAGGGAGTTCTTTGGGCAAGAGGCAGTGTGTCAGCTGGGGAGAAGGAGACCGAGTTAGGACACAAAGGTGTGTAAGAGGAAATATGAAACAGGCATGAAACAGAAACAGCTACAGTTATTTTGATTTTAGAAATCAGTATGTGGAAGAGGAAATCTTCATTAGGAGAACTGAGAAGAGAAATTGTGTTTCGCAGCAGGAGATACAACATCGTCAGTCCTGCTCTGGGTGGACTATGCTGGGTGGGAGAGAGCAACAACAGTGTGGCCCAGCAGTGTGCTCGCTTTAGCTGTTGATCAAATCTTTCCAAGTAAGCTCTTCCCTCAGCAACAGCCAGCCTTCATGGTCTGCAGGAACCAAAGGAAATAGTCACTTTTCCATTGGTGGCATTAAGAACATACTGATGAGTGAGGAGCCACAGAATGGGTAAGAGTAGCTAAAAGATTAGCTGTCCAAGGAGACCCTGCCAAGCTATCAATATGTAAACATTTAAATAGGATGGTTTTCACTATCTATAAAGTGCTTTAGCAGTGGTTTTCTCCAAGATATATGTCTTCCTTACTGCTCTAAATCAATTCCTCAGGGCACAGGAAGCAGGATATGACTCCAGTCTGGAGTCGGTGCTGTTCAGGGGCTGCTGAGAGAAAACTCCCTCTTCACGCACAAATTTCCTGGGACCTTTTGGTCCAGTAAATACCCTTGTGGTGCATGCAATCACAGAGGGAGACCAGGAAAGTGGGTTACCCGCTCCAGGAGTACCTTTCTGAGACTTCTGGCAGTTTTTAATTTGTCACATGCTGCGTGTAATCAAAACAGAAATTGCTCAGATGCTGAAAGATTGGTACCTGATGAAATTGTGACAGGAAATACTTCTAGCTCTGATCTGGTGTTTGCAATGTGTGAGGGAGAGAAATCTGTTCTTGTGGGGTCTTTTATTCACTCGGCTTTCAAGAGCTGGAACAATCTGTCTCTGTGCTTATTTAATTAATGTGATGTCAACAGTGATAATGTCTTAAATAATATAGAATGAGTTGTAAACAAAGCAGGATTTGAATCTTCCAAATATACCACAGCCAAAATTAATTGGCCAACCTCAGGGGAAATTGTGGTGCTGAACCTTCTTCTTGGGCTTTGTTTCCTTTTTTATGAACAGTGAATTAATTTAGGTTTTCAAGCTTCCTGAAATATGACCAGTTTTGCTGTCTCACTTTGAGAAATAGCCCACACTCTCAAAAAAGAAAAGGGGGGAAAAAAATGAAAAGAAAAAACCAAAAACCCCATGGCTGTTAGAGGCATAAAGGCAGATCCTGAGCTCAGTATCAGTCTGAAGCAAGACTGGAAGCGGTCCTGTGTGAACAGTGACAGTATTCAAATTAAGCCATTATAACACTGGCAGGTGATCTTAATTAGCAAATATCTGTATCTAGTTAGCAAAAGGTAAGTGAAAGTAAGACTACCTGAATGAAAACTTCTGCTGGCTTGTTAGTGAAGCTATTTTTATTTTATCATACTCTTGCTGGATTTTTTAATTGTATGTTTTCCTTTCCATGGGGACTGATGCCCAGTTACCCACTAGATTACATACCAGCTCATTGCGGTCAGCAGCCAAGCTGCCGAGAAATGAATGAAGCTCGAATGTGATTCCTCTGCCCTTTTTCAGCCATGTGCCTGGACTTGGGAAAAACAGGGCAAGAAACAGGCACCATCAGAGAGCAGCTGACCGCTTTCTTGAGAGAGATAAAATGGATCAGATGCATTGGCTTGAAGCTGCCCTCTTCCCCAGTCTGACTTCAAAGGAAGCCTGCAGCCAATAGACATAGATTCAGATGTCTAAAAGGCAGCTGAAGTGGATGCTACCTTGTGCTTGTATGGTGGAGTAAGCCTGTGGTAGAATAAACCTGACAGTCCTCCCAGGCAGAACAGACACAGTGGCCTGAGGGAACCTCCTCCATGCCTCTCTTGTGCTTATTTATTTGACCTAAACCCTGCTATTACCTTACTTACGAGCACTGAGACCCGGCCTTGTGTTGAAATGTTCATCTGCTTTTCGGCCTGTACGGGCACGTTTAGCCTCTGTTTATTCTGCTATGTTTCTGTTTTGCTGCTCTGAAGGAACTGCAGAGAAGAAAGAAGGGAGAATGGGACAGTTTCTGTTGTATTTTACATTAATCTGGGTGTTTATCCATCCTGACTGTCATTGGAGCAAAAATAAAATGGCCTTATTTCCAAGAACTCCTGAAGTCTTCAGAGGAAGAAAGAAGGCACCTTTTGCTTTTAAAATTGTTTTTCTTTTATTTTAAATGAACAGTGACTTTTACCATAGAACAGTGAGCAATCTGTAAGATTAGTCCAAAAGGTGAGCCAGACCTCAAACAAAGGAAATACGAATGCCCCCGTGAGTTGGGTTTTTTTTGTGGTTTTTTTTTTTTAGTTTCCTGCTGTGCCTCAGGCTTGCAAAAGAGTGCAGAAACCCTAACACCTCACTTTCTTAGATAACAGTGGAGGCAACAAAAAGCTGTGTTTTTTTTTTCTTTAGAGAGTTTAGGTGCAATATAGAGAACTGATGTATGACATGCTGTTCCTTTGTAAAAGTACGGAGAATATTAAAATACTCCCATTATCAGTACTTAGCCTCAAGCTTCCTTTAATGATCCTACCACATCTTGTAAGAACTAGAACTAAATTGAGTATGTGACTTCAGAAAGTAGCTACACAGTGACAATTAATGGTTCTTGTCAAAGAAGTCCTGTGCAATCAGTATCCATGAATTATGACATCTAACCACTAGCCCTTTTAATCTCCACTAAAGGTTTTTGGCTTCCTTATTAAAGCATCAGTCTGTGGCTCCGATGTATCCCCTCAAAAGAAAAAATAAACAACTAATCAAGTAGACAGTGTCTTTGTGGTTTACTTCAAAAGCTGCTGTTGTACATATATTGCATTTATATGCTAATATCAGTTCATCAGACATTTAGACATGTATTCTTTTCATCTATATTTAGTGTCCTCGTTATTACACCAGTCTGCTGTTGAACTTTCCCCTGTTCTTCATTCAGAGAAAGTGGCTAATACAAGGCAGCTAAGCAGATGAAAGTGTTATAGAGATAGGAGTTGGATCCTGCTGTTCTTGTTTTACTCACCAATAAAAATCGTGCAACTTTAAAAAAAATTAAATAAAGTAAAATAACTCTTAACAATGATGGGAGCAGCAAAAAAGAGCTTATAAGCAGTCAGTTAACAAGAATGAACAAGCTTTGCCTTTCTCTACGGGGTTTCTTTTTTTAACATACTGTATCTGATCCTGGTGCCTTACCTAATTTAGAGAATAACTATAGTTGTGCTTGCAACTTGTGAGAGTTAAGAGCTGAGATGTGTTTATTCCTGGATTTGTTTCGAAGAAGCAAGGCTAGCGGTTCATTTCCCCTTGTTCTTCATCACTCTGCATCATGAGTGGCTTGTCATTCTTCTGTGATGTTTACTTTTCCCCCAATTTAGCTTGTGGTCCTTCCATTTTCCATCTAAAAGTTACCATCTAGACCAGTTCACACCGCCCAGCCTTCTAGCCTGCAACACTGAGACATGGGATACTGATGCAATACAGTATACCAGCCAGGTCATTGCCACCAGGATGGATGGTGGCAGGGGCTGAAAGTAGATCTTCCTCTAATGAGTGGTGGTTCCTGCATTTCTAGTATTACTTTGTCTTGAGCAAAGCCATGTCATGGCAGGTTTGGAGTTTGGGATGGTTAGAGTAGTTTTCCTAAGTGTGATTCCTTCTAAAAAAAGATAAAGCAAATCCATTGTTTCTTTTCCTTGACTGAAAAATGGGCTCACTGTGGCCCTGAGAGGCGACAGGTAAAATCTAGTCAAAACCTCTTTCCCCAGTACACTACTGTCATGAGGTCATGGCAGATGCTCTGGTTGTTTGAATCTCTTTTCTTTCTGTTTTCTCCTCACCATCATCCTTCTCCAGCAACTTGTAGCCTCGACTCACATTAATAGATCTACAGTTCTGGAGACTTTGAAGGCCTGGATTCATATTTTTTATTTATTTTTTTTTAAGAGCAGCAAAAGATGGATTATGCCCAGTAGTCTCAATAGTGAGCTTTGGCAGAGGGTGTTTGTGTGGGGGAGAGAAGCTTCCATATGCAAGACTTCTGCATAATAGCTGTTTCTAAAAAGCTAACACTTCCTGAGAAGAAAATCTGTCAAGGATTTTACTTTCAAACATATCCTGAAAAGCTTTAAATTCCTCATGAGTTCAAGAAGCTCAGTTCAGCACTGAATCCAGAAGATCCAAGGCACCTTTGTGATGTGTCTGCTGTATCTGAGTGGGCACGTTCCTAAACTAATATAGGAAATTTACCAGAAACAGGCTTTCACATAAGGTTTACAATCCTAGACATACACCAATGGAAAAAAAACGCATTGATACACCAGAATGGAAAAGATTAATTGTTTCTTAAAAAGTAAAAGATGGAAACTCTTTTGCATAGATAAGTACAGATGAAAATATTTCACCCTTCAATTCCTGAACTAATTTTAGCATCCTAATTAGCAGATTAGCTATCTCTGTATACCTCATTCAAGTCTTGCAGTTATTTTCCCTATTCTTAATTGGTGATGTGGTTTGACATTACCTTGTGCAGATGTAGTCAATGATATCTTAGAAATAGTTAAATACAGCTTTAATTGGTATTTTTCTGTAATGGCAACAGATTGATTTTGATTTCTTCCCTACTCCCTCTCCCCGCCTCCCCCACCCCCATCCCCATCCCCATTTCCTTTTCACAGAAATTCCACTTTTGGAGTCTTAGAGAAACAATATCTAATTTTTGTTCCATTTTAATGATGGATCCTATCTCCATCAATCAGTAAGAAACATTTACTGTGATCACTTCTTCTGCAAAGAAAATAAAATCTATTGTATAACTGGACCTTCAAAACAGGAAGTTCAGCCTCAGAGACAGAAAGGCAAATGTCACTCATACCAAAAATCGTGAACTAGATAGAGATGTTTTGGTATACTATTTTATTTTTCCATAATCTGTGCCTGACTAAAGTAACCCTTCACTATTCCAACCTGCTGATTCCATTTTCTTCTCTCTTTCTGGGTTCTTACTCCTTGCTTGCACCACCTCATGTTCTGCATGTGCTAACTACCCTTTGTTAGCCTTTGTATAATTAATACAACTCAGTTTAATTCAGAGCAACTGCTGCAGTCCTCATTTCATTTAAAGGTGCTGTGTCTGTTTTGGATGAGAAGAAAGGCTTGCCTGGCCAAATTCTGTGTATATTCCCCAGCTCTCTTGTGCTGTCATTTAGTGATTCAGTAAATGCAGCTCTACGGCTCAAAACTGCAAGAGAGCAAGTTCTGTGATTCCTGGGGATGGGGGAGAAAACTAAAGGGGTAAAGGGAAAAGAGACTCTTGGGTTGAGATGAGAACAATTTAATAACTAAACTACACCACCCCCCCCCCCAAATAATAACTACAGTAATACTGAAAAATAATATTATATACAAATACACCAATGAGTGATACACAGTGATACTGCTCACCACCTGATGATCAAGGCTCAGCCCATTCCTGGCTAATGATCTCAGAGCAGAGAGAGTCCCAAAACCGCAATCCCAGAAAAGAGATAAGAGCCCAAGTGTCCAAGAGACCGAGAGCCGACCAAAGAAGTGAGATGACCCTGAGAGAGAGACAGCACAGAGAGAGGGAACTTCCAGACAGACCCTCATCTATATACTGGGCATGACATGGAATATACTGTTGGCCAATTTGGGTCTCAAGCCTAAACCTCATGTCAAATCCTAGGCTAGTAACTGGGGCTGTGCTCCCTCGCAGCTTCTCCTCCACCTGCAGACACTGGCAGAGCAGAGAAAGTGAAAAGTCCTTGACTGTCCTGCCAGCAACGATAAACCTCAGTATGTTATCAGCCACCTTTTCAGCCCACATCCAAAACATAGCCTCACACTAGCTACTGTGAAGAAAGTTAACTCTGTCCCACTTGAAAACAGGATACATTGATTGGGTAAAAATTCCAGTTTAGCTGAAAAAATGTTGATTGGCTAATTTTCTACTAGCAGGCTTATGCTTAATGCCAAATCAGATATCATCTGTCTGCACCATTCTAACTTTATGCTGGTTCAACAGTCGTCTGTTCTCCCACAGTGTCATGTAATTGGCATTGTACCATAAACTTGCTATCATGCATTCTGGCAATACATCAGAAATGTGATTATAATGCAGAGTGATACAATTGTACATATATTTAGGATCAGCAAATTGTGGAACCGCTGCATGACCTTTTCTTGTACAAGATATATTATCATGTTTCACTCTGATGTCTTTAGATAATAGTAGCAATAACACCATGACTAGCTCTGTGTTGTGTGTCATTGAAACAGAGAAATGTTCTGTTACTAGATCATTTATTGAAAACAATGGAGATGAGATCAAGTCCAACTCCATCTCTTACAGTAGATGAGACATAGTATATATTCTGATATTTTCAAAGCCACCTGTTTTGATTATTTTTTTCCAATATACTGTTTCTCTGGTACCTTAAAGCAGATCCTGAAGGTATGCGCAAACACTAGGACATATGAAGCAGCATTTTGATCATTTTTGCTCATCAATCAGATTGTCATTTTTACTATTTTGATGCAGTTTGATTTTCACTAAATTTGATGTGGACAATCTACTCAGAGCAGAATAGAGGAATGATTTCTACTGTGATAATGCCTGTGAAAACAAGAGCAAATATTAATGGTTCCATTTATTACGCACACCTCTTTACAGTCTCCCTCATGAAATATGCAGTGGGAAGCAATCCTGTAAAAGGATAGAAGGCAAAGCTCAAGGACGTACATAGTCAAATGTTATAGATACGAAGAGTTCTACTGTTTCAGGATGTGGAATATGAAATATTATTGATACCATGTGTAGGTGAACATACTGCCTCATCTGTCTTTATTGCTCCTCTTACATGCAGAGTTGTTGATCAACACAGCTGGTTTTGACGACTTTAGAGTATCACCTTTATCTTCTGATCAGTGCTGCCTAAGGTATTACACCTGCTGTGGAAGATTCACAGGTGGAAATGAAGGGTTTTATTCCTCAGATTCTGTAGTTACGGTTTGATTGATTCTCCTCTAACATCTGTCTTTGCTACAAAGCAGTTTCTTCTCTTTACTATTTTGTAAAACAAACTGTCTAAGACTAACACATACACAGGCTGACATCTTCTAAAAAGAGGGCTGCATGGAAAATATCAGGACTGTGGTCAAGATGGAGCCCAAATACAAATTGTTGACTTGTGCTTTTTACTGCATATTCTTGGTGCACATAACCAACATATGTATTTATGTCTTTATTCCAAAGGTACCCACTGTCGTATAATTTGAGCACATCTTGAAAAATAGTCATGGTATGTTGGGCAACGGAAAGTGTGCCAAATGAATTTCAGCTAGCGACAGCGAGATCCAACAGAACGAAGGAACATGTGGCTGAATACTGAGAATGGTTTGCTATTAGGGAATTCTAGTTACAGAGTAAACAAGCAGAGTAAGCCCCTTTGCTGTTTCACTTGTAATTAGTTTGTGGAATCCTGTTCCAAACACATTTTTGCATGGGCAAGAACAAAGTTGATGGACTATCTGAGTATGGTTAGGACCTGTTTGCTCTGGAGAAAGGCCTAACCGTAACTCTTGGAAGGCAATGAGAGATTTTTATAATTAAATGCAATTCCCACTTTTCCTGAAATGAGAAAATCCTTTAAATGCTATACCTTTGCCAGAAAAGGTACAGCTGAGATGTAAAAATGACTTCAGAGCCATGTTTCCACTCTTTGACTAGGGTGCTTAAGTTTTTTGGTATCCTGTTGAAAGAGCAGGCCATGAAAATGAGGTCCTTGGGAAAGGCTTCCAGAATCTGTCCACTGCCAATTTACAACTTTAAATCTGTGCAACATGCTGAAGAAGTTAGTATTTGCATGAGTATCAGAAAGAGCAGGTTTTGATTCCTAGATATGAAAAGGAGAGAATATACTTGTAATAGATGCAGAGAAACTAGAAAAAAGCAAAAGAGAACTGCAGCATGAGATTTTCCTACAGGAAAAGTGCTTACAGCTAGTCTTCCCTGTAATGTTACAAAATCTATGTGGATCAGCTGTACTTGCATGTGTTTAAAGAAAAGCAAGGATCTATAAATTTACTGTAGTCCAATCACAATGACCAGAGTTTGCAGTGTGTGTATATACGTATGGTGTATATATTATAAATGAAGCATCCATTTCCATTTCAACACTAATTCCCAATAAGCTGGTATTCATCAATGTATGTTTGCTAGCAGATCAATATCTAATCTGTTTGCCAATTTAATTGTGTCAGTGGGGTGCATGAGACTGATAATTTTCTAGTCAGTCTCTTGTGTTGACTGAAAAAATAGGTAAGAAAGGATTTTTATTGTTACAAATGAATTTAATATTTCAGTGCACATAAAATGCTTTGCATTCTGATCTAACTAAGCAAGCAGAGAGTCAAAGCTGTTAATTTATATTAGAACATTAGATATTTTAAGAGAGGAAAATGCATCATGTTAGATTAATGTAGCTATTTTATTTAAATTTGCATCTACCCAGTAAAGGAGTGGAAATAATTCAGTGCGGGACCACATGAAAAACATGTTACAGCAGCACAACTGGGAATTTGTGTCATATAAATGAAAGGAAGTCTCCAGTAGAAAAAAGGCTGTAGCAGCTCTTGGCTTTCACTGTGTGAGTAGATGGATGAGTGTTTCTGTGACTCCAGAAGCTGGAAGGTTTATGTTGCATTAATGGGAGTGTTTTCATCTGGTTGCATGGATCAAATCCAGTATTTGGCCAGGATGGCGAGAGCTGGCAATTTCACAGCTATTATACTCTGCTATTTAAGAACAAAGTGAAAAAGGCTTTTTTTTCAGGTCCTGTCTGCAACTGACATTTTTTAAAAGATGATCTGCAAAATTCTCTGAGCTCCTGGGAGGGTACATGGGAATGGATTGCGATAAGTACCTGGCCTCATGTGCCCACTCTTAATAGCATTTCCCATTGCCGTTGCTGGAAGCAAGCTACCTAGATGGAGGTGGTTGGTCTGAGCCAGTGAGACATTTCTTGCATTGTCTCTATGGTTCACTGGAAAAGTCAAGACTCATTCAAACCTACTGTCACTTTAGATTATTTTTCCTCTTTTGGAGGAATCCAAGGCACTTTGGCGCATCTTTTTCAGGAATTGTTGTTATGACATGATATTTAAAGCTGATTGCAAAATAAGCTTACATATTTAAATGGAAAACAACCTGCTCTCTGAAGGTTGGGATTGCAATGATCTCTCTTCAGCATGGATCTTCTGTGCATATGGCATTCTGTAAATTATATATTCTGTTTTACAGAATTACTATATTTTTTACCAGAGGAAAATAGATTATTAATTACAGCCAAAGGCTGCTTTGATTAAATATACAATTAATTAGCTATGCTAAGCCCATCCCAAAGCTCCCAATATTTTCAGCTGGATGGTTTTTCTAGTACTTTTAATTAAAATTGTTCTAAAAAGCCACAAGTTAGCTGCATGTGCACTTAAACTGAAGTTAGCTCTTCAGTGTTTTGCTGATTTCTGTATGTCATCTAATTAATCTGTAGTGATTAAATGTACATAAAATAATCTGAAATGCAAGGTAATTTGTGCAGATATGGAACAGTGGAGAGCTTTTACTAGTCCTTTGCATGATTATCTTTGGAAAATAATTCTGAAAGGCCACAGATGATAATTGTTTTGATGGAGCAAATGTGGAAAACAGCATACCAACCAGTCAGTAAAAAAAAAAAGGCAGCAGCAGAGACTTTCTTACAGCAATGAAGGTTTTTCATTGTGCATTTTGTCGTTCTTTCTGGAGGTGCAGGCTCCTTGTTGGCTGTCCTCTAAGTTTGGGAGTCTCACCTAAATTCCTTTGTGCTGTCTGGCGGTTTGCATCCTGCTCCTGTTTTGATGAACTGACAGTTGCATGGCTGGGAGGTGGCTTAGACCTCTCTTTTCCTTCATGATTTATTAATAGAATTAGAGTTGAGTTTTCCAATGGGACCAAGAAATCAAAGAGCTCCTACAAAAACACAGTTTTTGTTTTTCTGCATGCCATCAGTACTCTTGAAATCTCTCTTTCTCATTACTGCTGAACTATTTTCAGTGGAGATTGCTGAGAAATTAGTTTGTAGATATTGAAACTATCCTTAAAGGGGTCAGGGTGTTTATCTTTTGGAGCCCCAAATGTCTGGGAGTTTTGGCAGCTCCATGCAGGTTTGTGTGTGCGTGTGTATGGGGATAGCGGACCCTTTATGTCACACTAGTGAAAAGTTAAAGAAATAAAGACTGGGGATGGGTAAAGGGTGTGTTGTCACTGTCTGGAGCACATGTAGTTGCAGAGATTGGAAAGGCAGCCCTATGGGTCATGGTGGTGAGCGAGGAGGGGATTAGAGCATACGTTTCCAAGTGTACTTTTGTCAGGGAGTTCCCTCATCTTGTGTCCCTCACTTCTGTATTTGTCCTTTTCCAGCAGTGGCAGCAGAGGTACCCGGTTACTTTTCCGTAACCACAGAGCTTATGGCCTGTGGTTAGAGCGAAGTCCCATAAAGGTTTGAGCCCTCCAGATTGTGGAGGGCCTGAGATTCAGATCATGTCTTTCCTGGTGGACACTCCAGCTGTGAGGCAATCACTTTTTCAGACCTGTGAGCCTCGAGTGGTGTCGTCACTTGCCACAAGGTGTATGATCACGTGGTAATATTCTGTTGCTTTCTTGTTGTTTTTTAATTCTCATTTGTTGTCTTTTGTCTGTTTCCTGTATGGTTCCCTGTGAACAAGAGGGGGCAAAGTTGCAATTTTTTAACTTATTTTTAATGGTAAAAATATTTATTAACAAAAAGGTCAGAGAGAGACTACAGGGGAGGGAGGTAGAGACACATGGAAGGATATTCAATTTTGTAGCTGAAGGTGGAGACAGGCAGTATAAAATAGTCTCC
Organism: Pterocles gutturalis; assembly: GCF_000699245.1. Lineage (NCBI taxonomy): Eukaryota > Metazoa > Chordata > Aves > Pterocliformes > Pteroclidae > Pterocles > Pterocles gutturalis. The sequence continues at coordinate 48,050 of NW_010112983.1, read as the reverse complement.
AGTGTCCTCTGATGGAACTTTAGTTTACAATTCCACCATTCTGGAATATAAGCTTCTCTCCTATCTTATTCCCTCTTTTTCCTTCCCCTCCTGAAGGCAGCTAAATTCCTCTGGACAACTTTGGTGAAGTTGCTGCAGGGTGAGGAATGTAAGATCCACCATAAGGAAGAGCTGTGCATGATAACAATATATACTTTCTCCAGTGTCCAGAAGTACTGCCTTACCTCTCATTAGGCTTCATACCTTTTTGCTCTTTTTTACCCACTGTTAATTCATTTTGCCAAAAAGAAAACACACCTTTGTTTGGAGTAATATTAGTGTTGAGGAAGATCATCCTAAATGCACCACAGAAGTAGCGAGTTGATGTTAGAGCTCCTAGCTGGATGCTGGATGCTGGATCATCCCTGTCGTGTCTCTGCACAGATAGTTTGTAATAGCACAGTCTGTGGCCTAATCTCACGTTTTTGATGTATATGAGCCTCCAGCTTTTAATGGTACATTAGCTTAATTTGTACTTGGCAAAAATAATGTTCCAGTTTTGCACATCTTGGTCTATAAATATCTTTCTAGTTCAGGTAACAAACTTTATTTTTTTTAATTAAGATTAATTTTACATGTCACAAGCCTTGTTTTGCATGTGCATTCCAGGAGGCTAGTTAGTGTATGCAACAACATATATTCTAGTTTTTTCTCTTTATCCTGAGGACTTCTCCAGTCCATTCTTTTGACACAGAAGGGAATTTCTGAATGTGCCAAATCTCCTGCAAACAGTAGTTTACAAAGGCTTTCTTATGGCACTTGATAAAGAGCAGACTCCAAGCACAAGCAGGCATATGCATGTTGCAAGTTAAAAGCATACGTAGTAGTGTCCTGATCCACCTGGATCCATGTGGTACAGCGTGCAAATTAAATCTGCAGAGACCCCAGTTTTGTGGTTAACTCTGCCTGTATCCACTGTGTTACTGAAGCTGAGAGTCAGACACCGGAGGGCAGAGCCATTTCTGGTGCCAGGAGCGTGCCAGCCTGCTGCAGAGGGAACGTGCCAGCAGCAGAGCTGGACGGAGTCATGCAAAGCCCTCACAGCTGGGAGTTGTTCTTTGCAGCCATCATATTTTCCAGGAGCTGTACCTGCAAGCCATTTACATCTGTATTTGCCAACTGGTGTCGAGACTCTAGATGGAGTCTTCAGATGTCAGACAGACTGGAAATGCGGATACGCTGGCACAAGAACTGACTTATTTTTGCTAACACTGTTCTGTGATTCCCCTCTCAGTGACTCATCCAATACCAGTCTTAAACACTGCTGACATTTGGAGATAGATACATGAATGAGGGTCAAATGTCAGTCATAACTTTCACCTGTTACTGCTTTGTGCTGTTGCTGCCGCTATTATCAAACTTCAACAAATTTTCTTTGTGAGTGTGCTGTGTTTTGAGGTTCTGAAGTGCTTTGCAAACATGAACTCAGCCACACAGTGTTTCTGAGGTGTAGTGCAACAAGTGTGCTTTGTGCTTGGAGACGGTGCTCTGCGTATATGGCCAAAAAAAACCCCCAAAACCTTATGTTCTAGATTAAAAAAAAAATCAATAGTTTATTATTTAAGGCAGAGAACAACTCTGTTTTACAATTCAGCATAACAAGAGGCAGGCAAAAAAGTCAATATATAGTCAAGTTAAGTGACTGTACAAAGATAACAGGGCCAAGCCAGTGATAAAGGCAGACCTTGGACATTCTCAGTCCTGCACTATCCAATTTACAGGTCTGCGTCCATTTTTTGTAGCATAACTTTTAAATGAAAAAACACTTATTGCCTGAGTGCAAGAGCTGGCACAATATGTATCTCAATCATAGCTGTTCAGGGCTTCAGGATAAATACCTCACACCTTTACAGTGTCTTTCAAACCCACCTCATTATGATCTTTTGTGTAAATCCTTCTAAATTCACTGATAATTGACAAGACGAGCTCTGAGGGGCTAACAGACAACAATGTTAGTGAAGCTGCTTTAGGAAGTACGAGTGCTGAGAAGCCTATATATACTATGGGGGAAAATAAATGATTGCCCAAGCACAGCAACAGCTATGCCAAATGAAATACCTCAGTTGTTTTCTTTTTTTTTTTTTTTTTTTTACAAAATACCCAAAGGGCAATAATCCACTTTCTGGATTAACAGCCTGTAAAATATTAGTCTAAAAGAATAAAACCATCTTTGAGCTAACTTATGGCAACACAGAAGGCATCGAGAAGCAGTGGAGTCTCCGCTGTGTTGTACTTGTGTAACTTGAAACCATGCTGAGTGAACGCTTTTTTCTGCTTTCATAAGACATGGGAAGAATAATTTCTGCCCAAGACTGTAAATCAGACCCCATCCTGGGAAATATGTTTACAACACCGTTGAATACTGCTATCTGTTAATAGAGATGTTCTCCCTGGATTACCAAAAGCCATAATAAAATATATTTAATTTTTCTGCATTTAAAAAGTCTGTTCTCTTCCTGTCTTCACCCATTTCATTTTAGTGACTGATTTTTTGTCTCAAAATTCTCCCAAACTGAGTTCATGCCATTTGGTAAATTAAAAGGATATTCACACATCATCCGAGGTGCTGAAATTTATAACCAGTTCATTTCTCTAGACTCCCTGTTGTCATTGCAGAGAGGTGGCCATTTCCAAAGGGTGATTCAGCTTACTCACAGCTGACTTGCCCTGTCCTTCCATCTTTTGTCTTTGACTATAGAAGGAGAATACGCATAAATTACGTGAGTAATTGTACTTGTGCAATAGCTCAAGACCTGTATACTTTGGCTTGGATAAGTATTTGCAGCTATGCACCTAGATAACCCTCTCTACACTCTGTGTATAGAAAATCCTTATTGCTATATCTCTCCGAGGATTTTATTCCCCCCATATCTCCTTAGTCTTTTTGTCTTCTGGCATTTGCAAAGGGGCAGATGTACCACTGCTTCCCTTTTCTTCTAGACACCTGTTTTTGATTTTAGTGTGTGTGGATGAGATTGGTGTCCCAGACAGAAAGTCAATGCAGTAGACAGTTGACTGGCCGAGCAGTTTATCTGGTTGCTCTGTAATTTGGTCTAGGTGATAGCACTTAGGTTACCTGAAGGCTAGTCTTCCCTAAAGCTTATAAAAACTACTGTTAGGTTGGTGGAACTGGTAACTTTCACCCATTGAACAGGATCTAGTCAATGTCTTCAGGTAGACATGCAGAAAATTAATGGTCAGAATAGGTGGCCATGGGTTTTGTGTGAAAATTAGATGATACAAGGGGGATACAGACTTTTCTTCAGCTTGTGTCAGAGCTGATGCTTGTAGAATCTGGTGAGCTGCTGAAGTATGTTACTGGCAGTATTATAAATTAAACTGAGATGGAAGTGTATGGTGGAGATTTGCTGCTTCTTCTCATGCTGTCAGTGCTTTGTGATATCAAAGGATGCCCAAAGTGTAGTCCTTGTTGATTTTGTTATGATGAAGCACAAGTCTCTCTATTTTTAAGGCTGAGTGTGGTTAAATGGGAAACTCTTAATAGGACTCTGAAATTCAGTTTGATAGTTGGTTGCCTCATAGAAGATCATTTGAGGGTTAGTGTCCCAAATTTGAGGTCACTTGAGGCTTCTGAGCTGTATTCCTCCAGAAAGGTAAATTTTCTTAAAACTGAAAGGTGACATTACTTTTTTTTGTGTGTTCAGGAATCTGAGCTCAGTTTTGTTTGTGTTTCATATGCTTCATCCACTCGATGCCCCATCTTACATAGGACGTGTCTACTACTTGGTGGCAAAATTGAAAGTGGCAAGAGTTATTCTTGCAATATGAACGCGAGCCTAACGTAGGTCTTCATCAGAGAAGTTTAACTGCAAATGTGAGGTGTTTATTAGTAAAGAGTGATTGCTGTCTTCCTCTTCAACCTGAAGACCTCGTTGGCTCTACTGTATACCAACTATGCCTTGTGTCCAGGTAGTTGCATGAAAAACAGCCTAAGTAGGGTAGTATTTTTATCTCGCTCTGCCCCTTTTGAAGGAGATTTTCTTCATTTTGAGGAGATACAATCTGTGTCAAGCAGAAAAGTTAAAAAACCTCTCAGAAGGATTTGCACAGCTATGTGTTTTGAGGGGAGGGGAAAAGCACCTGAAGAGTGAAGGGTTAGGAGAGGGGATTTGAGTGGAACATGGGCAACATGGAGGGAGAAGGCAATTGCCCACAAGGTAAATAACCCTAACATTTTAATAAAGATAATTTCTCAAGTGAGGTTTTTCAGTGATCCAATTTTTAGCACAGCCCCCAGAAGTAGTTATACTGGCATAACTGTGAGGCAAGGGACACCAGTTTTGAGAGATGTAGTAGCCAGGATGAACAGAGAGATTTGTTAAAGTAGTTTAGCATGGAGGAGGTGGTGGAATAAAATTACATCATGTACCTATGCTTAGGATCATTGTGGGATTTGGTAGCCTTCAGGTTCAGCATGCACTGTGTAGAAGGTGTTAAAGTACAATTTGAAGAAAAGGATGATTACACATAGAGGAGGCAAAGGGGAAGTGGGATATAATGAATCACAGACTAAGCAGGGGTAGATGGCTACAAAGCCAGGCTAACCTGATAGACTTTTTGATTAGCAAATGCGTTATGTTGACAAAGAGTATGTGGTAGGTCCTTTTTATCTGGACTTCAGATAAACAAAAATATCTGATGTGGTATTATAAGGGAAAATACTATCTGAACTGGAACAGAAGTGGTTAGCCAAGTGGTTGTAAGGAGGATATGGAGTTGGATCTGGAGGAATATCTGTCTACAAGCAGTGTTAAAAAGGAAAGTGAAAGGCTGGAGAGAGGTTACTGCTGGAGCTCCGGAAGGGTTTGTCTTTGCAGTGATCTTGTTTAATACTTTTATTAATGACCTTTGCAGAAATATTAGCAAATTTCACCTGACGGTTCCTAATGCCATGTGTAATGTCTTCTAAAATACCAGTGGCTTTAGCAGGACTGGGAGGTTTACCTGAGAGCCCTCAGGGGTGAAAGGAGAAGGGCAGGAGGGGAGAAGACTAAATATTGAGGGAAGAAGGTGGAAGAAAAAAAGAGGAATGCTGTAATGAGTCATGGTTTAGGAAAGTACAGTAATCAGAATATAATAAGGGGAAGAGAGACAGAGATTGATAGTAGACCTGTTATTTCCCTCATATGCTCCACTACCAGGAGATGTCTGAACGCAGCTGTTGAGCCCGTTTTGACTGGGATGGAGGGAGCATTTCAGAAGAGCAGCCTTCATCTACCCACACTAGCTACTTAACCTCAAGCCTGCTTAATAGCTGGTTAGATGATATTTAATTTACTTCAAATTATAGCTTCAGAAAGTGGTATATAATTTCTTGTGTTTTAAAATGTCCAGTAACCTGATGGAAAGACTCCCTTGCAGAGTGAAAGACATTTTTTCATACTCACTTATGCTGAGTTCAGCTTTCCCAGTTTCTAAGCAGTGGCTTCTTCGTTAGGCTACTCTGTCAATATGCAGCTGCTATGCCCCCAATCCTTACGGTCCTCATTTTTTTAAGGGAAAGTCTTGTGTTCCATTGATTTCCTTACTTTTAAAGAAGTCTGGCTGACTAGCCTGGGCCTGGAGTAAAATGGAAGGCCTAGTGGTGAGAAATGTCTGTTTAACTGCCAGGCTTTGATGGCAGCTCCAGAAGTGCCTTTTGAGTTTGCTTCCATCCTGTTGTGCACAATGTCCCTTCACTTGCCCTGTGAACTGTGTGTATCTCCTGCCTGACAGCTTCTGAGGGGCTCTATGCCTCCTCCTACCCAAACAACAGAGGGTGAAATGAGAATACTGCATCCCTTTTGGTACTCATGCACCTCATCTGCTGATCACGCATGAGGATGTCAGATGGGACTGCATCTCTGTCTGAGTATCACAAGTATCACGGCATCACAAGCTGCTCCAAGTAATCCATCTCTCGCTCCATAGAGGTGTGTGACATACTGGATGTGATGGCTTGCCTGCAGCTTGTTTCTGCTGATGGCAGCAGGCATCAGGGAGAAGCTGGAGGTTAAGATTGCACGGCTGGTTACCTGACCTCACCCCTTCTGGGTTTTCCTAAGGCTAACTTTTGGAGGAGAAGGTGAGGGAAAAAAAAGCATGTTCTGGATGTGTGTAAGATAACACTGGCTATCTTGACTGTGGGACTTCTGCACTGACGACTGAGCAGGGTGGTATTTCTCTCTGGTATTAATGAAAACACTCAAGGCCAATATGCAAATTCTTTCCCACAAAAATCTTCTTCTCTGAGAATCTCCATCAAAAGCAGATTTGTCTCCTATTTGTGTAAATATTGAATTTTCACAGAATTTGAAATCTGCAGTCGCTTTTCTTAGATGTTTTGATTGTTGTCTAACAGAATATCAGTCATTAAGTGCAAATAGTCACCGTGAGAAACAGCACTATGAATATTAACTTGGTAGATTTATTTTTAAATTGTCTGCCCAAAAAGCTGCCGTTTCCAGCTGGATCCTGGCCTAATATTTCCCATCTCTTGCACAAATAGTAATCAAAGAATTTTCTTTATCATGAGATCTTGGAGGCAGACCTGAAACACAGAGGGAAAAATGTTTTATGCTTGGAACAAAGAATGGTAATACGAGGGTTGGAGACCTGAAATCAGGTGGTTCACTCTCAGATGTGGAAGCTGGCCAAATTTCCCTGGTGGCCTGGCCTTTCTGCCACAGTTCCATGTCAGCAACCGAGCACAACAAGTGTCAGGACGAATTGAAATAGCAGAATTGATTGCTGGGAATGATTTATGCCTGTCTGCCTCTCCTCGGGTAGGGAAGGTTTGTTTAAATTTTGCCCTGCCATTTTGAACTGGCTTCAGACATTTCTCAATTTATTGGAAGTCTCTGATTTTCAGCTGCAGTTCTTTTCACCAATAACTTTATGCTATGACATTTTACTTTGCTAGCCTGTAAAGCCAGTTTACCATGAAAGTTTAAAGGAACCTGGCTTTCTTAAAGAATATATTTATCAGCAGTAACATGAAAGCTACTCTCAAGTCCTACATGATGTGGGTTTTGAAATAGGAGCCTATTTGATTTTAAATTTAAGGGGAAAAAAATAATTTTCTCCAACTGAGCCTTTCTAAAACATAATCTTTTCAACAAGTAAGCTGAGAAAAAACCCTTGAATCCAGGTATATCTGAGCTGTAAGAGTATCTAGAATTAGGACTTGGTTGAAATTTGCACTTGGGTACAGATGCAGGTCTACTCTACTCCTCCCTGACTGGGTCTTATTCTTTAAAGCACAAATAAAGATTCTACAAGCTGTGATGTTGTAACATCACATTTTGGTTTCTGTAAGTAGAAATTTGATGTTTTTCCACAGCTTCTTGCCACCTGCTGAAGAAGGTTGCAGAAGTTAGTGTGAATAAACACTACAAGGCAGAAGTCATGGTTAGCTGGCAAATACAACATCTTAAAATCTGGCTGTGAGGTTTAATTCAGGAGTTCAGCTGAGAAGTGTTACCTTTCAGTGTTGATTTTGGTGAAATGACTTAATTGATTCAGGAACTTTGGTTTTACAAACACTATGCTGTTCTTAAAGCTTATTAAAAGCAATTCTAGATAGTCAGCTGTTACTCGATCATTCTTTTATAAGCACATAGAGAACTTACATCTCCTTTACATACATAAAATAATGCT
>NW_010112983.1:9537-40326 GCF_000699245.1 Pterocles gutturalis | reverse complement strand
CAGGAATTTATGTGCACCTAAAACTTCTCTTGTAATATATAATGTAAAAAATAAAATGTCTTATATTCATCTTTCACTGGTATCGTTTTCTTTGTGAAATACCATATAAATTAAAAAAAAAAAAAACACAACATTTTTTTTAGAGGGACTTTATTCCTGAGACAAAGGAGAGGTGACATTGTACTTGTCTTGATATCCCATGGTGGGACATGGTTAAAGTATTTTCATTGTCTAGGCCATAAACTTTATTTTCAAACGTGTCTATTTTAATTCATGTTCCCTTATAATTTGTTGTCTAAATTCTCAGTACAGAAATATAATTATTATTTTACTTCAGCAATGTCTAGAAAGCCCTGCTTACTTTGGGGCTCTGTGGTCCTTGATAGTGTAGAACCAAAAAGACACAGTTTTTGCACCTAAGTGTTTTTTTCTAAATAGATAAATATAGGAGGTGTAAAGTGTGGAAGGCAGTATCTTTTTCAGTGTTTTAATTAAATTGCTCGTGCTGCTGTTACAAAAGATAATCAAAAGGCTGTCAAATAATCTCATTACATATTAAAGGATAACTCTGTTGCTCTGAGCAGAAAGAATTGCTGTGTTCCTGGTGTTAAAAGGTCCTTTCTAAGCATAAAAGGTATGCTAAACTGCACCGTCTGATGTCAGTGCACGGCAATTGAAAGCCGCATGAACTGCCCGTATTTATCCAAAGGCCAGGTTTTTCTCTGAACAGTTAACACAGACATTCTTCAAAACTGCTCAGATTTCAGTGATATGTGTAGTATTGCAAGGCGATGGTACAAATCTGATGCATGCAGCATATTCAGTGGTCAGTCAACCGCACAGCCTTGGCTGCAATCCACATGTACGCTCCCTGCCATATTTTTCAGCTATTTGGTCCTTAACAGCCTTGTCATGCTTTGGAGAGCTGGAACAGCAGCTCTGAGACAGTCTTTCCCAGACCTGCCTGGAAAAAGGAAACTGATGCACCTTCTGTGAACTTCCTCAGTAATTGCCCTTTGCTGATTTTTGGAGATCTTGTTGCAGTAATGAGCCCGCTACTTTTTTCTCTCCTGAAGCTGGTGTGGAAGGGCTTCACAAGTAGACTTCATGCAAGGGAAGGTTCCCTTTGCAAGTGTTAACTACTGAAGCTGCACAGGAGTGGCTGCTGCTGCAGAGACCAAACCCAAGAAGATAAAGGAAGTAAAGGGAGCAAGAGAAAGATAAGGGAAGGAAGCCAAAGAGACAAATGGAGTAAAACAGAAGAAGGAAGTGGTGAGGGAAGGCAGAAATATGGAGAGAGGAAGGAGCGGGACTCTCAAGAATAAAGAACAGACATAGAAACACTGGGACAGAAATAGCAGCTGTACTTGATTTTCAGCCAGGGAGGAGCTGCAGCTCTTACTTCTGAAGACATGTACGCAGCTGTGGTGCTGTGTAAATAAGGTAGTATTAGTCTGGTCCTAATATTCACATCTCTTACCATTTTAGGAATATGGAATCTGCAGCTTTGTTAGAGCCAGCCCAGTGCACTGATGCTTGCTGCTGGATGTGCTGGCAGAAACATGCTCCCTTGCTTTGGTGATGAGTGTTGTTCATGGGGAAAGCAGGCTCCTGACAGTAGCACTGCAGTCGGGAGCAGGGTGGTGAGACCCGGCCAGCTGCCTGCACTGCTTCTGCTGGCTGTCCTGCTCCCGCACAGCTGGAGCAGGAGAGAGTTAGTCCTCAGCCCTAGGAGAGCTCTAGCCCTTGATCTGCTGCCTTAAATTGAATCTAAAAATAAAAAATAAAATCTGCCTTGAGCTTAACTGCACGCCTTAAATGGGGAATTTTAATAATGTGCCAACAGCAGCAGTTTGGAGTATCTTACTGAGGAAAAGGTCACTGTGCCCATAAGTTATCCTAGCATTTGATCAGTGGACTCTTTTCCAAAGACTCTAAGTCTCATTATTCACTGCTTATAAAGTCACTTGAGATATAAAAAAGTCTTTTTATAGTAATGAAAGAACTCCCACAATTAGCCAGAAGGCAGCCATCTATCTTTTTAAGCTACTCGGTTCAGCGGAGACCAGGAGTTTCAGGCGTCTGTACGTGGTTGAATTGTTATGACAGTGATAAGTGTAACGTTCATGTGGTGATGCCAGCCATGGCTGAGCTAATGGGAGGCTGCGGGGTTTTCAGAGGTGAAAGAGAGACTTTTTTTTTGTTAGTGAAATGTAGAATATGATTCCCTGAAAAGGAGAAAAGTGACTACACATTATTTATCAGAGTCCTGAAATCTGCCATTCAGCCCTTCCATTATTCTTTGGGAATTACAGGTGATTAAAGAATGTCGTTAATTTGATCTCTTAAAACTTTAATGGCAGCTACCTTTTGAAGTGCCTCTTCCCTGACAAAAATATATATGCTGGAAGAGAAATTGGACAGTGAGCTTGTGGTAGAGCAGAGACACTGTGAAGTTCACAGGAGAATACACCATTCAGTGCAGGGGCTTAGACATGAAAGTACTTTGTTCTGAGCACGCACTCTGGCCTTTGATTGCATTTTTCCCCACCATCAGAGGGTTGCTGTATGTGGTAGATTTCGTGAGAGATTTATATAATGTCCTATCCACAAACAGGAAAAGTTTGCAATGATTAATGTCATAAATGATGATCTAATTATATCAAGAAGTAACTCAACATATTTTATGCATGCCACAGATAGTTTAGTCCTCATTGCCCTCAGGCAGAATCCTGATATCATCAGAAAAACTGTTTGTCAATATTAAAAGCAATTTACATAGTAAATATACTCCAGCCGTGTTACATCACCATCTGGGTTAGTTGAGTATTTGTGTTGGTACCAGGAGGTGCTGGTGAAAGAAGGCACAACTGTTCAGACTGTCCAGCTGTCACGGTGAGTGGATGACAAGTGCTGACCTTCACACCCCTCTGGAAGGGGACAGGGTTGGACCAGGAGGGCAGCAGGAGGTCCTTGTGGAGAAGTGTTTGGGAAAGGGAAGATGGAGGGTGCTAGAATCAAGAGACATGAGAGAAAGGAGACCCCTGAGGAGCAAAGAAGGGTCCACACTGAAAGAAAAAAAGACAGAGGGAGAAGAGCAGGCAGCCTAAGAGAGAGGAGAGAAGAGAAGAGAGAGACCAGAGCTAGCAAAGCAAGGGAGAGGAGAATGACACTTGGAGTACCAGCTGGAAGAGGATACAAGAAAGATGGCCACAGCAACTAATAACGTCTGCCAGGCAAATTGAGGGAGTCAGAAAAGTAGAATAGCTGCTGCTCAGAAATGCATGTCTACCAGCCTTTGTCTCCAGGCAGCTCACTATGAAACTACTGCAGTGATTCTTAAATTTAATTTGGTGTTTTCATTTCACTCACAAATCAAGAGAACTGCAGATAACACAAACCAAGAGAATCACAGATAATAGTGCGTTCTGTCTTTCAAAACTCAAGTAAACCTTTTCTGAGCTGTTGCTGTGCTTTTGAGCTGAGCTTTCTGAGCTGTTCTGATGTTGTTGATCAGCACTATAGGACTTGAAAGGATCGTTGTGAGGTGTGTGTTGCTCTAACAGACAGTGAGGAGGTGGAGGGGGTATTCTCTGGTTACATGAACTGCCAAGCCTCGTGTTAAGAAGTGCAGGAATTCAGGTCACATCTTGCCCACAGATTAAAACTGCTAACTCAGTAGTGCTTTTAAACTTGTTGGAGCAGGCATAGTTATCCTGGAGGTGTGAACTGTAGCATCCAAGTGTTTTTCTGAAATACATCTCAAGGTGAGGGCCCAGATCCACAAAGAGACTTTAGGCATGGAAATATCAGGTATCTCCCAGGGTGGACTGAAATGCTTAAAGGCATTTGTGGTGAATGATGGTTGTGCCTAACCCAGCTGGAAGCAGGCTATAGACATGCACCCAAAACACCATCCTTTTCCTGTATTCAGTACCTTAAATGCAATTAGGCAGTCAGTAAATTTGTGATTTAAAACCCCAAACCTCCTAAAGGTGGGTGTGTGTGTGGGGGGGGGGTTCTTCAGTGGTTCTTACAACGGACTTGACTTTTATTTCAAAACATGGAGCACAGTTTGACACACAAAGTTTTGGGAGACACTTCGTGCAGTAGTGGTTATGTTTAAGTTAGGGATGACTGGGTAGAGAAGGCAAAATCATGGGGAATAAGATATTAAACTAGATTTTGTATTTGTTGGAGAACCAAAATTACACAAGCACTTCTGTATTGTACATCTACATGGGGGACTTTTTGCAATCCAGTTTGAAAATCATTTTAATTCACTGGGATAGCTTGTTAGACAATACTTCCCGGCAGTGTCCAGCTCTTTGCTGGGGTCTTTTGGGGATGTGACATGTCCTTCATAGAGAGGAGTTGTAGCTGTCAGACCTGCCCACAGATGCACTGATTGTGGTGGATAACTGACAAAATGAAGCATCGTCTTGAGGTCAGTTGAGAGAAGGGTGCTTTTTTCTGACAACAGCTGTTTAGATAATCAAAACGGATGGGAAGTCACTAGGTTTTCTCCCTCTGGAAGAAAGCTTTACAGAGTGGAAATAGGTATATTTCTATGCTTTCTCACTTTCTGTAGCATTTATTTTGTCTGTCTTGCTTACATGAAGGCTTAGCCATAGGCTTTTCTGCCACAGTAGTTTTCTGCTAAACACTAGGAAATGGAAGTGGTGCTGGTTACGCATAGGAAGATGCACAGAAGGCTGTATTATTGGGCATTGCCTGTGTCTATTCAGTGTTGTCAAACCAGCTACACGATGTATCAAACAAGAAGAATCTCAGCTCTACAGGAAATGGAGACATAATTCTCATTATAAGCCTCTGGTTCAGCCTGAGGGAAGCAACCAGAGCCTGTGTGTTCAGCTGCTTGTGTAGCTTTTAAGAGGAATGACAAAATTTGGCCATCAGAGCAGCAAAGGAACAGATGGGAACAAGCATCACTTAACTCATCTGGCTAAGGAAGAGGAAATGTCATTAACCAGTATAATAAAAGTTGTCCCTTTACTGAACTTGCCTGAACCGTGACTGAGATAGTGATATCGGGTAACGGCTGAATTGCTACCTTTCAGTTAAACTTGCTTATGAAATGCAGCTTAGTACTGAACTGTAGCCTAAAGGTCAGCGTGTCGAATGCACTTTGTTTAGATGAGTTGTCACATCTGTGTTAACAGAAGAATTGCAGTGTCCTCTCCAGGAGGCGTGTCACTGGTAGCTGGCATGTCCTGTGCTCCTCCTGTCCTGCCCAGAGAGCCTCACAGCTCATGGTCCTCAACACTGGAAGTTTTCTAGAGGCTGTACGTGCCACAAGCTGTAAGTCTGAGAGGAAGGTGGTATGTCTTTGGTCTTTTTCTGTGGCTTGTAGTTAGGGCTCAAATTCCTGTCCTAAAGAAGGACTGGTCAAACCAAGGGGCATTGTTTGATCCTTTCTGCCAGTTTGCCATCCAAGGGTGCACCCAGCATGTGGTAGCCTGGATGTATTTAGGGTAAGGGATTGGAGGTGAAGAGACTGCAGTGATGAGAGCAGATTTAACACCTGTCAGGTCAGAGGTATCTTGTGCATAGGTTGAAATCTCCTAGGACAGTGAGCCTTGCGTGAGCTCAATTGTCATGTCAGACAGCATCTCTGTCATTGCACTGGGAAACCCTTGTGTCTGGACATCTCTGCTCTAGCAGAATGCTCCAGTTATTCTTCCCTTTGCCCTTACTGATTAAATGGAGGGTCTCCAAGGATTTTATTTCAGCAGAGCTGATCTTAAATTTCAACTTGCATATGCTGGGTATTTGCTGAGGATAGGAGGTTATCTCACGAGCTGCTAATGTGGCACCATTTGTGATGGTTGCATTCACACAACTACACATCTTTTTTTTTTTTTTTTCCCTTTTCTCCTTTTTTCCTTTTTCTCTTATTATGGAGGAAGTAGAGACTACAGGAAACATTTTTAACACTCTTGATTAAAAAATTCTAGCCAGTGTTAAAGTATCAACAGCAGAAAAGTGTTAGAAGACAAGGCTATTTCATTTCTCAATCATAGGCACTTTAATCCTGCAGGGAGTCATTGAAGTACTGATTTTTCTTTTTTTCTTTTTTTTTCTTTTTTTTTTTTTTTTTTTAAGAACTCAAAGCACAAGGATATCCTAACAACCATTTACCTACATTCTTAATAGTCACTGTTTTGTTATTTAGTCCTGTCCCTCCTTCCTTCTCTGCTGTCCAGCTCTGTGGGACTGGGAATAAGCCTATGTACAGCGGTGCTGGCATTAGAAGTGGCAGTTGGCCGATGTCAGTTGATTTGTGCATGAAAGACAAAGCCCGTTTGCTTGTTTATTTTCTGACACTGATGAAGTTTTGCATGTGGCTGGACTTAGAGCAAGAATCCAAAGGGGATGGCCAGGATCCAGGCAATGGCCACCAGTCACTCTGGGAGAGATGCTGACAAGTGGCCCAGACTTTGCAGTGTGTCCAAAACAGGGGGGAGAGTGTTCATTAAACAGAAGCTTGATCAAACAGGGTAGGAGGATGGTTTACATGAGAAAAGATGTATTCTTTACTTAACATTCACAACTTGCTTGTGGATTAATTAGCCCATCTGCTACAACAAATGTATTCCCATGTCTTTGTGTTGACTGTTAAAAGTGACTGATTTCTCTATCCACTTAAAATAGTACCCTGGATTCCACTGGAAGTAACCTTTCCAAGGCAAGGAATTTATTTAATCATCCACTAAGAACCTGTAAGTGGCTTGCTGTAAGTAAGTGCTCAGCTGTCTATGGCTCCCAGGGTAACTATATGTGAGTGTTAAGTTGGGGGATAATGCAGGAGGCAGAAAACCCTTAAAGAAGCTACATGAAGAGAGCTTCCAACCCCATCTGTAGTATTTGCTTTAGGTTTTAAAATAAATTCTCTCTTCTCAGCCCCAAGTGGACAGGACAGCTGCCAGCATAGAGTAATTCAGCTATAGATTTTCTTCTGAGAAAGGCGGCATTCATAAATTAGGTGACCTTTATGCAGATCGACAAAGGGTGTTGATGAACTTCAAGTGACAATTTAAACAAGTGTTGGGTATTCAAAGTGCTTGTATATCATAAGAAACCAACATAAAGAATGGAATTTTTAAAAAGTCTTTAAATTAAATAGGCATTTAAATGAAAATAGGGGTCAGCCATAGGTTCCCAGGATAAATAAAAATGTGTATCTTTTGTGATTTTTCATACTCATATGGTTTTAAAATATTATTATTCTTTGGAAATAAAATTTGCATGTAAATGGCATTGTTGTGAGTTTGTGTCCGTTTCCTCAGAATAAGTGATAAGTATTGACTGATGTGAATAAATAGTGCTTCTGGTTTTCAAAAAAAAATCTAATAATATAGTTTGTATGCTATCCAAATATATTTTTGATTTGCTAATGTGGATCTGTGATAAAATGGTCAGCTTGTGCCAAAAGTCATGTGATTCAGCTGGGATACAGAAGGATTGTGGTTTTTATACTTGAATAGGGGGAAAAATTGATACAGTGCTAAGTGGTATTTATTCCCAAGCATGTGCTTTTAGGAGAAGCACCATATAGTTATCCGAAACTTGAAAAGTATTAAAAGGGTTTTGGGAGGCAGGAAGGTAATTTTTGTGTTCCTATGGCCTTAGGAATGAGAGTTACTCACAGGGCCACTCTTGTTAACAAAAACTGCAGAAACTGTGAAAACTGTGGAAAATTGTGTCCTTGATAGGATCTGAGTTAGAAGCAAGAATGAAGCAGAGGCTGGAACGGAAGAGTGACTAGAAGACCCAGGCCTGAAGCTTTATCTCTAATTGCTTCTATTAGATAGGGATGGGTCTGAACACAGTGTAACACAGTGTAACTTGTGCTATCGGGGAGGTTTTGCAGAAGCTTACTCCTGGGGAAATCTCTTTTATTTTCTTATAACTAGTTCTTTGACTGTTCTGGCCTTTCCTCTTACATACCACTGATATTTTTCTATGTAACTTAGATTAATGTAACCCAAGGTTATAATTTGATGGATGATAATTTAAACAATAAAATCTTAATATAAAATCTTAACATTTTTTGCATCAGTCATCAGAGAAACGGTACCTATGCATTAAACTTAGGTGACTAAGCTAGCTGCCATTCGTATTACTTGATCACAGTCCAGGCTACAGTGGTATGGTACTTCTGGGGATCCCAGGCATTCAGCACAGGGAGTTTTGAGCTTTTTTGTATATAGAAATCTGTACAGGCAATTTCTAGCTTTCTCATCACCACATACAGCATCACGGATAGTTAGAAAGACCAACTGGCCTTTGCATTGCATTGCTACACTGCAGTGTGGTTATTTTGCCTGTCGTCTTAAGTAACATGGCCACAAAAGTGCTGCTTCTTTGGAAGTTGTGTCAGAGGAAAGCTGGTTCTACCTCATACTCAAGCACACACTCTGTAAATGTATTGAGTTGATATAAATTTTAATCAGGCTTAGATATTGACATTTGTTACTAGAAAACCCTGTCTCTCTACCCCGGCACAGAATCATCTCGTCTCCACAGGACCCCACAACAGTTAAGTCCTGTGCAGCAGTCAGCAGCTGTCCCATTGCTCTGGAAACAGCAGAATGGTATTTTCTGTGTAAGGATGTTGCACAGCCCGTGTGTCCAAGGGCTTAGCTACTGACTTCCATTGACAAATCAGCCCTCACATTTTGTAGAGGGCTGATACTTGGCAAGTTTGCCCTAAACACCTGAATTCATATGAACTTTGCATCACCACAAATGCAGTTATGTTTTTTAATACCAGAAGGCCTCATCTAGACTGGGAGGAATTTGCTGCTTTGCCTGAAGCAGAGAGAAACCTTGTCACAGTCTTTTAGTTTTGCCAATACATGCTGCATTTCCAGCATAATTTTCTCTGGTTTATTATTCGTCTGTTTGTAGCAAATTATATCTTCAGTTTGTTTGATTTAGATTTCTCTTTGCTTAAAAGAGCAGCAGCTGACTGTGTTAGTCAAATCTTCCTATCTTTGGTCTTAATGATTGTATAATGGCCACAGCAGATAAGTGACAAAACATTGAAAATTGGCCTTGTTTCTTTTCAGACATCAGAGACATGTTTATTGACATCTGCATTAATAACAATGCTGTGCCAGAAATCCTGTAAAACAGTTGCATGCCACAGAAAATGCTGAAATTGAAAATTAAAAGCACCTCTCCTTTTTTATTTGCATTTTATGAGGTGAATAAAATAGCATGAGAGAAATAATTTTAAATGTCCTTTTTAAATGCTGTAATTTCTTTGCTGTATACAGATTCCATTGGGATGGCTATGGGACGGTCATTTCTAATTTCTAGCAAAGATTAAAGAATTTATTTCTCCTGCCAGCCTTATCTTTCCTCTTGCATGGATACCAAAATAAGGTCCACTCAATGTCAGCATGTGGCTTGATGTACTACACAACCCATATTTTTATGCTGCCTTTTTTTTTTGTGAGTAATCTTTTGTATATTTTTCTGATTTTCTCTAGGTCAATGGGAAGGACCTCTCCAAGGCCACTCATGAAGAGGCAGTGGAAGCTTTTTGCAGCGCCAAGGAGCCAATTGTAGTTCAGGTTTTACGACGAGCCCCAATTAGCAAAGCTCATGGTAGCTCTCAGGATGTTCGGCTTGTGGATGCCAGCACTCAGACTGACATCACTTTTGAGCACATTATGGCCCTGGCCAAACTAAGGCCTTCCACGCCACCGGTTCCTGATATCTGCCCTTTTCTACTTTCAGACAGGTATGGCTTAACTTCGGTTGTTTAGCAGCCGGATTGAGGCATTGCAGTGGTAGGCTTGTAGCCCTCTCCTGAAAAAGGGTCAGGAACACTTTAAATAAATTATAAATGTCATTGATAACCACTGTCCCATTCAGGCTTCAGTGGTGGTTTTCCTAAATGCTGCTACAGGAAGGAATCTTGGCCGTGTTTACTTTGTGTTCATTTGTTTGTTCATCCAAAGCTAAGCCCTAGTCAAGAAAAACACTTCTGTGTTCCAAAGCACCAAAAAGGATTCTTCAAACCTAGAAAGAGCTGTCTTGTTGCTTTCTGTTCTTCCAAATTTCTCATCAAAAAGTCAAGGAAACAAATTATTTAATTTAAAGATCCCCTTAACAAAAGCAAAACTATTCTGAAAATATAGAGATCTAAAGTTTCACCTGCCATATGGGAAATGATACGAATTATCCCTCAGCTGAATTCTTTGAAGCTGGATTGAATGCAAACATCAGCAGGTGTCGCTTATACAAAAATAGGATGTAGGCTTCTTCCTCTGTGGACTCCACCTCATGAGTATAATCATCTAGTCATTGACCATTGCCCTCTGCTTGAGCCAGCAAAACTATGACAGCCCTAGAGCTTTCCCGTTGACTTCCTAGCATGCTGCACATCTCTGCAGAATTGATGCTAATGGAGGACGTACCACTTTTGAATTTGTTGTAGCTCCATTTTCAGAAGTTCTAGGTAAGCTGGCTAGATGATTGTCTCAGAGAGAACTTGCCAGACACATGCTGGATTGAGCCTACCACATACTGCTGCACAGCTGGGAAAAAATGATATATGTACATTTTTGAGTTGTTACTGGATATTACTAAACTGTGTGCTACTGTGATTGGAATTCCCATGCCCTCAGAATGGGGAAAAGTTTCCTGCCTCTGCTAAGATAGATCCAGATGGGGTGCTGCATGGTTGGGATCCAAGCCTTGGGTCTAAGGCTGTACCTAAGTGTACATTGTGAAGACTTCATTCTTTGTGCTCCAAGCCCATTTAACAGTGCAGTTTACTGACATTTTTAAGTGTGCAGTTACTCAAATTCACTTCACCACCATTATAACTTTAATGGAAGAGGATAATGCAATTTGTTTTATGAAAGTTTTTGAACGATTTGTGCTCCTGGTATGGGTTGTACAAGATTGTGAACATTCAAGATTTTATAATCATGTAATTAATGAGTTGCCCCTGGCCATGACGCAGTACATGAATCTGGAATTAGATACATTTATGAGCATAAGGAATCCCAAATTGTCCTGATTAAGTAGTTTGGTCCAAAACAGAACCTTTTAAGAAATCACCCTGTGTAAATCTGACAAAAGATGAACCCAGCAAAATGACCTCAGCTGAAGTATGAGCTTTTGAAAATAAAACAGCCCTTGCTACTTCTCGATGCAGTTCCATCCAGGCTGTCAGGCCATTCAGAGTAGCATTGCAGAGATGAGAAAACTACAGAGAAATGTGTTTTTTATCACTTTTTAGTTTAAAAAGAAACTATTGTCTCATCTACTCTTGTTGTACTGCTTTGTTCCACGTAGCTGCCATTCTCTTCACCCAGTGGAGCATGAATTTTATGAAGGTAATGAGTATCTTTCCAGCCTGCCTGCTGATGCAGATAGAACAGAGGACTTTGAGTATGAGGTAAGATCACTGGCACACTGCAGCCTCTCTTTCTGTTATTACAGATACGGTATTTGCACAGCTGATAGCCGGCTCCTCTAAGAAAAACAAGAGTGGGAGTACTTCTTAAAAAAATAGGCACCAAAAACTATTGTATTTTATACCTGCTTAGTGTCACAGGCTTTACTGGGGTTAGGCTACACACACGAAATGTGAAAGCAGAATTCTGCAATGGATGGCTACATACAAGTCCAGGAGGCTTACTAAACAAGTTCCCTCTTTGTGCAATGGAGACTGTAACTCAGATGCTTTGTTTTTGCAGTTTTAATACTTTAAAGCAAGCCTTTCAAAATTAAAAATGGTAACTGGAAGCTTAATTTCTTCCTCCCCCTAATTTTAAGAATTAATTGCGCTTATATCTCATGCCTTAGGGATGAGTCTTCCAGATAGTTGAGTGTGTGCTTGAGTATTTGTAAAATCAGGCTACAACTTTGAAAATGAATATAATTTCTGTTACTCGCTCTTTGATATTTGACATTGTAAGTATTGCAAGAAATTGTGCCCTGTACCACAAATCTGCCTTTGTTGTTGATGCATTGTACTCTCCAGTGACAAGGGTGCATGCGTTTCTGAGTCACTGGAAAATCATTATGTGAGGCTTCCCAAAATGATAACATGTGACTGGTGATGTTGCTCTTCATTAGATTTTCATTTCAATAACTAAATAGTCTTCTTGTCTGCCAGTCATTAGTTTTTCATGTTTTCCACTATCATCCACTAACAAAATCTTTGTAGGGACAGGCATAAGAAGCAGATGGTTCTTTTTATTATTAAAGAGTGCTAAGTCTTTGCGTAAATTCAAGTTACTATATTTTAAATAAGATGATTATAAATAATTAAATATCTTTAATACAAGATTTAAAATATCCTATCCTCCTGTTTGCTCTACCTTAATAAACCTTTTTAAAGGTTTCATATAACTGGTTGACATTTGGAAATGAAATGAATGGCAAAAGCTTTGGCAAATATGCAGTGTGTTCATTTTTATTGTGCCTTTACCAGCTAAGATGCTCTGTTGCAAGTTCAGCCCATTGTTCATTTCTTCTAGCATCCTGGGGAACGTGAAGTTCATCCCCCAGGAAGCAGAAAAATCAAATAACATCTACTTAGTGATTCTCAATCAGAACAAGCAAACTTTTATTTGAACTCCTCAAAAAATCATTGCTAGGGATTAGTGAAATCATTATTTCTTCCCACTTGGGTTTTGGTGTGATATCTCACAGCACAGAAGTCTCAGAGATTAAGTTCTGTTTTGACTCCCCATGTGTAATATGATATTAAATTCCTCTGTCAAGTGTGTTGTTTGTTTATGGTACTTCTTCCTTAAATGTAACAGAAACAATTTTTGTAGTAATATTTAAGTAAATTAGTAATGTAAGTATCTAGAAAGAATACTAAAAAAAAAAGTTTAGATAAAAGTAATTTTCACCATTTAATCAGAATATAAGTGACATATTAAAATAATAACAGATTTCAAATTTTTAAAGAGGCTACCTGGTGGAATCAAGTCCTCTTTATTACTATTGTTAATCCCTAATAATAGCTGGCATAAGTATTGTGAGTGGCAAATGAGTGGGCAGGTTCTCAGTCGCCCGTAATCATTACTAATTGCACCACCATAGTAATTAATTTGCTGTCAGCTGTGACTCAGTTGCCCAAGGCAAATTCACTGAGTAACGGAAATAGTGTGTTTCATGTGAAATTTAAATAGGGAAGGAACTGTCTGGCTTTCTTTGAGAAGAGTGCTTTCTACTAAATATGAAAGTTTTGAAGGAGAAACAAGAATATCTCAGAGCCTTTAACTAGCAGAGCTCTAAACCTGAAAGACACTCCCAAAATTTAAGCCCATATGGTAATATTATGATTTGGGTTACTCATTGGTTGTATGTTCTTTCAGGTCCTTATAAGACATTATTAAGCTCCCTTGCTGTAACTAGCTAGCTGGAAAAATTGAGTGCATTGTCCCCAGATATGTTTCTCAACATCCAAAAAAAATTCTCGTGAAGGACAGAGTCAAAAGAGGTTTACTAATTGCTGTTGCTGATTGAGGGGAGAAGCAGCAGGACAGTGAGCATAGGAGAGGCCATGGTCCAATGCTATCAAGGTCTCTACAACAGTATTGGCTTAAGTGTACCCTGCTGCAGCCACTTAGTCCCACCCTTGCCCTGATGTTTTCTGGCCGTTCTGTTATGCCAGCATTACTTTTAGTGACACAGATGTGAGAAGTAATCCAGTATTTTTTAAAAATAGATTTTGTAAGGGTTGTGTTTAACCTAGCCCAGCTCCCTCATCTAATTTCCAGCATAGCTCCACAAGTTTCTGTGCTGTGCCAGCAGCATCAGGGAAGTCACAAATGCTCAAGCACTTGGGAAGACGACAACTTAAAAAATCAGCATTGTCCATTCACCATCTAAGGGTGAAAGCAGCAAGAAGAGAGGGTGCAGAAGCTCTGCTCATGCCAGCCTATGCGCTGCAGACTGGGTGGAAGAAGCACAGAGCCTTCACTCTCTCCCACCATTTGGTTTCTCCTGTGTTTAGGGGAAAGAGGTTTATTGTTATTACTGTGTTTTCTGTAGAAGGAGGATTGTATCAGTGCTCCCTGATTTTATAATTGTTTTTTTCTTCATAACAACTTTCTGTTGTGAACCTTAGCTAATCACACACAGCAAAAAACAGACCTGATGTCAGGAACATGGTCCAGTTTCCAAACTGCACATTAGTGTTCCCATTGTGCTAAAAGGATACAGATAAGCAGCTCACAGGTCTCACTGGCAAGCTTAGTATTTTTTAAATGGATTCAAAGCCAAAACTGGAGGTTTCCAAAAGGTATGGAAACATGATAGTGAGCAGAAAAAGAATGAGAGCAACACCTCGTTATTTCCTAGAATTGGTTTGTAAGTGAACAATGCGTCAGTTCTGAGACACAAATGCAAAATACTCAGCCAAATTAGGAAGTAAGGAAATAAGATGACTAGCAAATGAGGTGCTGTAAGCAAGAATGTTTTCCAAGACAGAGAATGTCCTGGAAAGATGATCAGCTTGGAACTTGCTTACAGATATGTGCTGGCGTTTATGTACTTGAGTTACCACCATAAGAAACAAACAGAAGGATCACATATGATACCCAACACTAGCGATATAGGCTTATGCTTGCCAGTGGATTTGGTAGGATTAGACACTTACAAGAGTCTTCTACTCCATTTGTAAGCTAGAAAAACCCAGTGGGTTGTGCTCAGATTGCCACAGTGCAATAAACTCAGGTATGAGCCAATTGTCTTGGAAGGATGAACTCCCAGGGAAGCTCATTAGGCTCCATACAGTACCATACTTTAAACAAATGTCTGAGAAGATGGTGAAGCTGGGGGACTGATGATAGCCAATTTAAGCATACATGTGTTGCTGCTGCAAAACTTGTCCTAAAAGGAGTCTGAATTGTTGGTAGATATTGAGACAGGGTCATAACCAGCATCACTCAGTGTTGGCAAAAAGAGATAAAAAGATTTGCAATTCTGGCATAGCCAGATACCCATGAGGACTTTTAAGATAGAACAGGAATTGACCAATTTGTAAATGCTCAGTTGGACTTGCAGTCAGTATCACTAAAAGAGAGCGAAAGATACTCAGAACAAACCCAAGCAGTCCGGCTGTGAGTGGCCATTGTGCTGCTGGAATTACATCACGTAATGTTAGAGTATACGTCACACTCTCTGGTACCAGTGAGGTGAAAGGCCTAAAGCATCACAGCTCCCAGTAAAACTGTGTTAAACATGGCTCTAAAGTTTGTCCTTGTAAGAAGAACAGAGGATACTGGTACTAGAGAGGAGTAAATAAGCTAATGGATGTGCACTTCTTTAATAACATTTCTAATCAATCTATGATTCTATGATTCTGTGATTCTAAACCTACTATCCAGGAGAGAGAAACATCATATACTTGGTTTGGAACACTGGCAGTAATACAGAAATTAAGGGGACAAACTCACTTAAATGGTGGAACAGTGAAAAAATAGGTTAAAAAAAAAAAAGAGCTTTGTAAAGACAAAACTGGACAAAATAAAGCATCATTGATGTCTGGTGCTACATATCCAGTCTGAGGAGACTGCCTTTCAATAAGAGGGGCAGAAGAAAATAAAAAGTTGCAAGGAGACACAAGCAGGTAATGTTGTTTAGTCAATAGGTCCTTATCCAAGTACAGAGCCTTCATACCATCTATATATGGAAGTAGCTTTTGAACAAAAGCAAAATGGGAAGTGATTGGTTTCTGCTGTGGGAGCCAATATCTCTGGGAAATTACAGCTTTTAAACTCTCATACATCCGAGATAGGAAAAGACTCTCTCTTCTAGCTGAATGCTTCTTACAAACAGCGAAAGTAGACATCCTTGAGAAGGAATAACAGTGGGTTGAGGTGACTCTTGTTGTTGCATATATGAAGAGTAGGCTGAAGTTTGCTCTCAGAATTGAGGGAGGTTTTTTTGGAGGGACGTTGGGAGTTAGTTGATATGGATGTATGAAGAAGACCAGCATCATTGCCTAAAAGACTTTCCGGCTCTGATTGTTCTCATCTTCAGGCAAAGTCACAAGTGATTGCTTCAGTACAATGACATCACTTGCAAGAGCCTGGAAAACCACATCAATAGTCCACCATGCCAGGGTTAGCATTTTCAGAGTGAAAAAGGCAGAATACCAGCCTTTGTGTTAGCCTGCCTGTGTCCCATGACTCCAGTTTTAATGTCTGTAAATGCTAGTACTGACAGATTGGGGCAATACTGAGACCAGTGCCTGGGAGAAGTTGCTAAGGGTTGAGCTGACCCTGTATGAAATTACGAGGTACCCTGATGCTCTTCACTTAAGGTCTTAGAAACCATTGAGTTTCTTTATTTTACTTTTTTGCTCAGGAAGTTAGTGCATGTCACTAAATCACCCGACAACCACATGAGGCATGTGCAGGTGAAATCTTTCTGTGCTCAGTTTTTATGAAGCCTTTTGTGTCCAGACAATGAAAGGTTCAGAGGTCCTGCAGGAAACAGCAGCCACAAAAGAGCATAGTATTTTGAGAAAAAAGTCATGTGAGATTTTTCCCACCTGATGCCTCAAAGTGTGAGCTAGAAACTACAAACTTGACGTTTTGACTCCTCCTGTGCTGTGGAAACTGGAACTTGTGGAAATCAGAAGATTCATAGGAAAGTTGCTTTACTCCATCATCGGTTTCTCCTCCTAAGCAGAGCAGCCCACAGTGCTCTGAGGGCTGGTTAATACCTCAGGGCAAGAATGAATACTCTGAAGTTCATGCTCTGCTTTGTAGACCCAAGGGACAGATTTTCAGTCAGAACAAGGAAGTAAATGTGTGTGTACGTGTTGAATTTAAGTGCTAATTTACGGTTATGCACAGCTGTTCATTTAAATGTTTTGATAAGTACTTGCGCTCATAAATCTGTTAACTGTAAATGTAGATTAGTCCTTTAAGTTTACCACTGTCCTGATCCAAACCCACTGAAGTTGCTGAGGTTTCTTATCGACCCAAGCATTTCTGGATCAGATGCTGTCAGCTGTTTTCACAAATGACTAAAAATGGGGCTTGAAGAGAGAAAAACTAGAAAATTTTGGGAATTGGCCATGAGTAAAGTTTTATGTAGATCTCTTCTCAGTGAACACTTGAAATTCCCATAGGGGAGAATTTTATCCTGTTCTCTTCGTTTCTCTTACCATTTCTGAGCATTGCAGCAGATGCAGTGCAGTGGTAACACTTTGTTTCACTCTTCCAGTAGCACTCATCCCAGCGCAATGAGGGAAGGTACTTCAGCCACAAATTCAAATTTCCTGTTTCTGTGACATAACACTTTTGAAGTGATTGATTTTATTGGTATTTTTTCCTTAGAACAAAAGAAGGAGTGATTTTGTTCAGATTAGCAGTCTGAGTGAGGCTGTTTATCTGAATAAAGTTACTTGAACGTGTAAGTATTTGGTGGTTGTGGCCCTCATGGGCCACTAAAGTGTCGTCTCCGGTGACTTTCTGAAAGGCCCACCACTGCTGTAATAGGCCAAGAGAGACCTGCCTGCTCTGTGAATTAGTATTTAAGGGCTTTTCAACACATGGGTTATTTAACCAGTAAACCAAACAGATCTGTCTGTCTTGTAAATACATATTTAAGGCCTTTTTAACATGAGGATTACTGAACTGATAGCCTGTAACAGCTCCCTTCAGAGCTGTGATAGCCTGCAAACATCCCTGTGTGAGCATTACAGGCGCTTGCAGCAATGCAGTTGGAGCTCCTGCTTCAATGGCTAACACCTGAATAAACAGTTTTTATGGAAGCAGCTTCTGTGCACACACTGCCAGCACTTCAGATCACTGCAGCCAGGCTCCTTTGTTTTCTTACCTGATGAATGTTTCTGTACAACGAAGCTAACGCAGAAGATGGATAGGGAACCATCAAAATGGAAAACGTTTCTTAGATAGGAGTTTTATAGAAATTCTTTACGTGTAACATGGAATTTCTCTGCACAGCTGTTAAGACATGGTTTTTATATCATAGTATAAAGGGGTAAGAGAGAGAGAGACAGAAACCCTATTTTGGCAGCTGTCACGCAAGCCATGTTCCAGCCACGTTCAGGTAGGATGACAGTGATGTGAAGGAGCAGAACTGCTGTAATACCTCTGTGACTTGATACAGGTTGTGCTTGTTTCTTCTGTATTTCCTACTGCAACTGGATTATTTTTTTCATGAACCTCTTAAAACTTGGGCTGAATCAAAAAAGAGCCTTCAGCAAATAAAAGGCAGTTTTTGAATTCAGAAACCACCAGATGCAATTTAAAAGAGAAGGCTTCAGGAAATACCATGTTATACAGGCAGGATCCTAGTAGAGACATAGGTGTTGCAGCGTAGAAGAGCTGAAATGGTGGACAAGGCTGTGTCTTGCCATTGTCTTCAGACCTGACTGGTGTGGTAAGGGGCCTGTAAAAAGGCTTGCTGGTAAATGTGTAGATTTAAAATGGAAAAGCAGATACTTCTCATCATGTGCCTTACTTTTTGCAGCTGCTGTTGTAGTGGAGGGATGGGGACTGATCTGACAGCTCAGAGTGGACTTAGATAA
Source organism: Pterocles gutturalis (assembly GCF_000699245.1). Classification (NCBI taxonomy): domain Eukaryota; kingdom Metazoa; phylum Chordata; class Aves; order Pterocliformes; family Pteroclidae; genus Pterocles; species Pterocles gutturalis. The sequence goes on along the minus strand of NW_010112983.1, from coordinate 21,752 downwards.
ACTGGGACTTACTGTCCTACATTTATTTTCTCACCAGCAGTCCATAACTGTCTAGTGGTTATGGCTGAAGTGTGGATGCCTCATAGTATAGAGACATTTTACTGACATCGTTATTCTGATAATTTCTGGCAATTCTTAATATGATATAGCATCTGCTGTTAATAAGTATCATGAAGGAAGCGAGTAGAGATGTGTGTGTTTGTGATCAGTGGTCTTGGTTGCTTACAAGAGGCTTTCTGGTTTTGGGGTTGGTTTTTGTTTTGGGGAAGTTGCCATTCCTTCTTTTCATAATTGTACAAATCCAGAGAACAAGATGGACTGTATTTTAAAGCTATTAATTGAAAAGCTTGCAAGGAAGTCTTCTGGACTAGTAAATAGATTATTTGCATTGTTTCAGCTGGACCTGAGAAAATACTACAGTGATCGGGGCTTCTAAAACCCTTCCTCAAGATTTTTTCCTTTTAACTCAAAAGGACTTCTGAGCTGCTAACACCTGGCCTGTGATCCAGCTGACTGTTACTATGGACTGAAAATGGAAAAGGTCACAATTAAAATGGAGAAATGGCATTAGAATAGTTTTTCCTGTAATTCTTTGACTAACAATCTTTTAGCATGTATCTAGTGTACTACAGCACAAGATCACGTATTTCATGGGCATTTTTATTTTTAAAACACCTGGGGATTTAAGTCAGCATAATTTACATATAGACAATAATAAATATGTAATTTCTCCCTAACTGTGGCCAGTTTTAAGCTGTAAATGAGCAAAAGAGTGATAAAAAAGGAGCAGTTCTTTCCTTTTACTTTTTCAAGTATAAAGTAATTAAACTTAACACCATTCCAGTGAGGTTCTTTGGTGTTACTATATCCTACCTTGCTACAGGAATTCACAAGCAGGTGAACTAAGGACAGTCATATTGAGAGACTTGCCAACTCAGTCAGTGACAGAATTGTCAGTAAAGCCCAGGAGCCTGTACTTGTAATGCATCTCTTTTTTTGGCCATTAAATCACTCTTCTTCCTTGCTCATCACTGGATCATTTGGAGGGAAGAGGATGTCAGGGTAGTTTCCGCCTCAGTTGTTTGGTAATTTTGAGTATGTTACTGTATGTCATCACAAAATTCTGACTTTCAAAGCAGATGAAGTTACTGTCATCTCACCTCCCCCAAGTAATGAATATCCCAATTTAGGGACTTGAATTGTGTCCACAACTAGAGAGGATCATGAAAGAGTGGGGAATAAAGACACAAAACTGACACAGGCAAATTTATCAAAGTTATTACCATTTATTGTGTTTTAAAACAGGAGGAAAATATATCAAGTCAGTGAAATTAATTTTGTTTCATGATTTCATAAAACAAACACAGGCTTAGTCCTCACTTCACCTGAAAGGTAATAAAAATTCTTCCTTGTTGTGAGAGCTTATGTTTTCCCAGGAAAATGAAGAAAAGTGAGCTTAGTTGAGCAGGACTTTATTGTTGGGCAACATTACAAGATACGGTATGTGTTTTTCACTTGGTGAAGGAAGAGAAAGGTGCTGGCAATATTTTAATATTTATGGAAATACGTGGATTATAAATCTTCTGTTTTGGAGAAGTGCTTTGTTTAGACAATGTTTATACTATTATACCACATGCTTCCATATACTCTTTACAGTGAAAATGTTTCTAAGGGTTTTATTAATCCTATTTTTCATATGCCTTCTGCTTAAAAGTTCGTGTAGCATGTCTTGGAGACAGGGAATCTAGCTATACAGACAAAAGATGTAAGAAAATTGTTTCTTTTTCATATTATTTGAAAAATAACCTAAGTCATATTAACCAGTTTATTATAATGTTGCTGTTTTAAACCATAGTATCCTAGTAAATTCAAGAGCACAGGAAGCAAGGGCCAAATCCCCCTAGCAAGAAGGAACCTTTTACAAGAAAATGGACTTTAAGCAAGGTTTCAATATTATGCATGCTGGGCCTTCAGAGGAGAAATCAAAAAAGCAGGAGAGGTCTTTTCTCTGGAAGTTTGCTTTCTTATTTAATGAGGCAGCTCTTCAAAGAGAATGTGATAGTCATTCCTGGAGGGCATGGTTTGGTGAGAAGGAATACAGGTGAAACGGTATTGTGCATCAAAAAAGCAGATGATGAGTTTGTTTTGTGTTTCATCTCATGATTTTGTCAATCTATACAAGTATGTGTTTGGGGGTCGAGGACATTTCCATGTGCAACAGAAGTTTGAACAGCTGAAACTCAGCATGGATATGGTGCCCATAGACCTCATTTTGGTGCCAGGAAAATAAAAATGTGTTTTAAAAGTCATTGCCTATCCCTTCATGTGCTTTATTTATAGGCACATGTATGTGATTAAAATTTGTGTATTTTAACTATACGTATTTTAATATGTATGTACCTCAAAGTATACAAACATGGATGGGGTGGAATTTTATCTTAGAGCTTTTTAAGAACTTCTAATTTTGTAAGCTCAACTTTAAATTTAGCTTTTTCATCACACCTTGCCTTTTCTGTGTCTGAAGTCATAAACTGAATTACAGGAGGGTATATTTCTCACAGCTGTCTAAACTTGAAAAATTATGTTTTCAACTTGATTTTAATTAATATTCCAAAATAGCCTTTACACAGTTGTAGATCAAGGCTGTCCAAACATGTGGAATTGTAACTGGTTAGGAGTTTGAATCTACAGCTACATGTTCTGCTGTCCAGATAAATGCTCACTGCAGCAGATGTTGGCACATCTGTTATGCCTCCCCATTTCGATTGGCTGCCTGGGTGTTTAGAAAGTGCTGATGAGGCAGATAAATCTTTTGACACGTTTCAGGCCCAAAGCAGGCAAGCAGCAGTAAGAATGATGTTTACAGAGACAGGTGCTGGGCAGAAACATTTTGAAATGCAATAAAAATAAAGTATGATTTTACCTGCAATAGGTGAAATTTATTGTAAAAAGTAAAAGCTAATTCTGACAAGTGATTCTCAGCTGATTTGAACTGCAGGTGTGACAACCCATACACCTCTGGACTTTGCATATCTAAGGTTTGTTGGCCAGAAAAAGGCACCTGCTACAGTTTAGAAAGAGGTCTGAGCTATGAAAGGGCTCTTTAATGAACTTCAGAGAGCTGGGAAGCAGGTTTAGAAACAGCTGCAGCAAAAATGCTCTTGAAAAGGGATTGAAGTTCCTGCTCTTATCATAATTCTTACTTTCAACATGTTTTCCTGTACCCTTGGAAACGTATCAGATTTGATTGTTTTCATACCATTAGAGTCAGGAAAACTCCAGACATTGTGGTCTTCTCCTGAGAAGGTCCATGATGTGTCAAAGACAGCATTCATGGACAGAGAAGGATATATCTGACAGTCTCAAGTGCAAAGACTGGTTTCCAAGTACGTAGAGCTTTTGTAGGTGTTGGATCCCTTCCAAACCTTAATCTCCAACACAATGAATGGCAAACAGAAATGTAGAAGTCCCTGTAAAGATTTTAGCACTGGTGTCATGTGCTTATATTGTCTCCTTCCCTTCAGTAGATGTCACCACTAGATTTTCCAAGTTGCTTTCAAGTGACACTGTTTTAGGCAAGCCCAGAAATTGCAGAGAGCCTGTCATAGAGGGCTCATTGTAAGAAGCACTTTCCTGAGAGCTAATTGGAATTTCCTGAGTAACAACTTGCCTCTGTTGTCTCGTGTGGCTGTCACTGTGCACCTGCAGGAAGAGTCTGGTTCTGACTTCTCTGACCCTTGCATTTAGTACTTGAAGGAAGCAATAAGATCTCCTTATTAAGAAGATACTTCTCTTCAAAAGGTTAACTGAATGCAGTTATGCCAGCTTCCCCTCATAGGACATGTGCTCCAGCCACCTAATTAGTTAACGGACTTCCAGCCAGATGTGGAGTGCTGTATTCCTGCCTGATAACCAAGAGAAGGTCGGTTCTAACATTTTATGTCAAAGCCATTTTCACTGGAAAACAGACTGGGAAGAAAATTCTGAAAAGCCCCAAGACCAAAAGATACTGACTGGTAAAGTTTAAAGGGTTTCTCTCGCTCTGTCCCGCTACTTAAATGGCTCAGACCAGGGGTTCCTTAGCTGTACCTCTTATTTTTCAATGATGAAAGCAAAATAATTTTAATATGGGGGTCAGGTTAGGTGCTTTAAAGAAAAGTCAGGAGTTTTTTTTTTAAATACATGTAATAATAAATCTCTTTTCTTTTATTTTTGTCAGAATTGTCCAAAAGCAAAGGACTCCTTTGGAACACAGAGGCTGTGAGCCAGTGTGACAGTTTAGGATATTCACACACACTGCACAATGGAATAGTTACTACTCCAGTCTGCTTATCTCATTTTACCATAAGGTTCAGTTTCTGTCTTGTCTGTGCTATTCCCACCTACTTTGTTCAACGAGAAGAGTGATAATGTAGAATCTAAGATTAGTGAAAAGGAAACCCTTAGCTGCATATCATCAGCTAGTTAATTATACTTTAAACTCTTCTCACTTGCAACTTACCTTATTCTTATTCTTGCAACTTCACACTTCTACTGAGTGAAAGACCAAAAGTGAAGAGCAAAGCTGACTGCTGAGAAAGACAATATGTAAGCAGTTCATTGTGGATTTCCCTGCTCAGAAAGCAAAAACTCATCGTTTTCTCAAGTGCAGAATGTACCAGAAGGGATGTTGGGTCTCAAGCAGGTGAAAACATATATGCATATATAACATAGAAAAATATATGTATGTAGTTAAGTATTCCTAATAAATTAGCATTCATACTGTCCCACGAGGAAAGAACAGAAATAGAGAGAATGAATAGAGAGGAGGAAGAGCTAGGGAGAAAAGTAAGACCACGGCTTGTTTGAAATAACAAAGTATGCTGAGGACATTTTACTTTCCAGTAAGTATGATCATCCAGACAATAAGGAAAGGAATGTTTTCTATAGCGTTCAGGGTCCTTTATGTTGAATACCTCCCATAAGGGTTGATTTTAGGTTTTATCTTTTTGACAGGGATCTGAAGATTTGGTATTATGCATGCTAGCTAAGGGGGAAAACTCAGGTTCGAGTGGATATTTGTGACTTCCTGGAGGATATACTGTCAGCTGTTGAGCCTTTTGCAGCCAAGAAGCCTGTAATCTGTAAAGGAATTTTTTTCACCTCTTTGACTTCCTTATGAGATACACTCATTGTAAAGTCCACCATGTGTCTTTAAGCTCAAGGGTTAAAATATCCTTTAAAAGCAAGTCAGAAAGGCCACACCAAGATTTCAGGGCCTGCAGAATTAAAAGCTATGTTTATCTCATCCCCATATGCTTACACTCTTCCTCCCACTGCAGCACTAAATTTGTTCATAGCACAGTGATCGAAGGTTTCTCACATTCATAGTCCAGCTCCATCGTTCAACCAGCCCAACCCATTCCCCCATCTGCTCCGTGACTGCTGTCTGCACCCCGTCCTCACCTGTTGCGAGTCTCAGCTGACACTTGGGTATATTCCTCCTCCCACTCACGGCCATCAGACTGTTACTGAGCATCACACATCAGACTGCTGAATATGCACTGGCAGGCTTGCCATGCCTTAAATTACTCTGTTGTTTGACTTCCTACATAGAAGTGTAGTGTGCAGCAAAATATTTCTCTCCAGAGCTGCAGGGAGAGAGTGAATTACTATGTCCAGTGGAGCTTCTTTATTATCAAAGGATTCATCAGCTACAGGGCCAAATTCTGCTCCCACAGTTTCAAGATGATATTTTATTAATAGGTGCATACATGTCAGCATATTAATTGTTTTCTTCCGCTACTACTTTTTTTTTTTTTCCATTCTTTTTTTAACACTGATATCATTGTGTACAGCATGCTGCTATCCCAGAGCATTCTTTGTCTGGACACAAAGCAGCATGAGGCTTTAAGTGTAGCTATAAAACAGAGATCACCAATAAATTGATTTTGTTTTTAAATATTTCTCATTCTGTGTTGTATTTGCTTTTGGATTATGCATTGGAGAAACGCTTGCTGATATTTTTCCTTTCTGCTTTGATGTAAACAAATCTTGTGTCAGAGATTCTTAAATCTAACCAGACTTTTGAAAAACAAGGATTAAATGAGACCTTATCCTATAAGGTAGAGACCCCCACCCCTTGGACAGAGCATTGTTTTTCCCCACCATGTGGAATGGAGATAACCCTCTGTTTCTTTGTAGTAAGCTACCAACCAAATCCATTCTGGCAAAGCTGACACCCAATGTGATTTGTCCTTTTCGATGCTGTTTATGAGAAGTCAGGACAGTCTTCTGTCAAAATTGATAAGTGAGAAGACAGTGGGGAATGCAATTTTATTTGTAACAGCACAGCTGCCAGCAGTTCCAGCTTGTTTACATCTAGACTGGCTCTGTCTTGCTCCATAGCTTTTCTATTTCCATCCAATAGCCCCTGAGTACATTGTAGATGCGCTTGTCTACATAAAATCTGCATAACAGAATATACCGGGAGTGTTAGGGAGGGGAAAAAAGAACTTATATCTTTAGGTTATTTTCACCACTCAAGAATGTCAGTTGCTTTAAAAGTGAAATCTTGAACTCTACCAAATCTCCATAGGCATTTACAGAATGTGTTCTAAAACTGAACTGTAATCTGCAATGGTTGTTACCTTCCAGAGGAGTGAGGAGCTTTGTTTTTCTGATGGAAGCATTCTTTTTCTGGTGGAAGTGGGCGGTGTTTGTAAATTAAATCTGCTACAAACTTAAATACAAATTTATTCAGTGTGGAAAGAATGTAATAGAACCCTGCAGTGACCTGTGAAGGGGAGGGCAGTTTCATTGCACCCTGTTTGACACTGAGTACTTCTGCTACATAGCCTCCAATTAGCCTGTGTTATGTAGGTGTTAATGTATTTCCTGGAAAATCCTTTTGGGGAGAGAGCATACCCACCCCTTGATGGTGTTAGGGTAGTTCTCAGGTCTAGGAAGCCTTTGTTTGCCTGGGGTATTCCTTGCCTTCAGTCTGGCAGTCCCAGAATCCCAGGCGGTTTTGATCTTTTTTTATTGGTACACTTAAGAAAGCTGCAGTGATAGGCATTTGCTCTATATAGTCTCTCCTGCGAGCTGTTTCTGTACAGTAGCCCACCCTAAACACGTAGTTGTCATGGAGGTAAAGCAAGAGAGGAGTTTTATGTTTGGCTGATCTAGCTTGTGACAGAGGAGCTTTTCTAGCAAACTGAAATGTCTTGTTTCCTTTTGCCATTTCTCTTTTTGCAGATATTAATAAATAATTAGTCTTCTACATGGTTTGTCATTAAAAGGTAGAGTCCAGAGTTGGCTGCAAATGTCACTGCTCTCCTTCTGTGATTTGTGGGGTCATCTGATACTTTTGCTTTCTCATTATAAGTGTATATCCTATCCCTGTGTTTTCAAGAGTTCCAATCATACTCTTAAATTAATTGTTTGGTGATTGCCAGGGGAGACTCTCTGTAGTGTAACTGGCATGTCTGGCATGCACTTACACACAGATGTAAGTAATACACACTGTATTTGCCTATATGCACATGTACATACATCTACACACCCATACTACCTCCCCTCTGCACACATAGACACATGCACACACGAATAAACATTAAATATTTAACACCCACCTCAAGCCTGAAAACAAAATATCTACCTTAAAATGAAATGACTTTGTTAAATATACATTGGAGGCACCACAGACTGTTCCATCAAAACAGATAGGTAGCCTATAGGAAAAAATAAATTCATCATATTTAAAATAGATTGTTGTGATGACTTCTACTGACACTAGAATTTATACATCTTTTTTCCAAGTTTCCTCAAATTACTTCTCGTCATTGTCAAAGACCTAACAGCTAAACAAAGCCTATGTAAGACAGTTGGAACCATGATTTGGGTAAGGTGAAATGTGATACTTGTTTGAAACACCAAACGTCTGTTTTAAGTGTGTAGCCTTGCCCATTGTACATCCCCTGATCATTTGTACGTGACAGTCACAACTCCTACTGCACAGTACAAATTCAGAGGTGAAATAAATGGTGTTGTAAAAGGAAGTCCAAAGAACACAATTTATTCTGATGATGATGCTTTTTTTTTTTTTTTTGCAAACCCAGACTGTTGTTTCCTCTGTTTTACACCCACAGTCATTTGCAACATAGGCTTTTATGTAATGTGTAATACCATTCTCATCACTTCTGAATTTGAGATGATTTTTTTCTTTTTAGTAGGTCCACTGTTGGCACTCTGCCCTCCTAGGACTTCATTAAATTGAACTATTCCTGTAAGAAGAGTGAAGGGATAGGTCTGGTTCTGTTTGTATTATTTATTTTGATTTCATGAGCAGAATTGCTTACCAGTGATGACAAGTGTGCAGCATTATGAAGCTTAAATATTATAGAAGGTAGCAATGTAAGTGACCAGTGATTTGGCAGCCTGGAAAAGGTATGTCCTTCCAGTCATGTGGAGAAAGAGAAAAGACAGTGAATGTGATTAAAGAGATGCTGCCAGGATGCTCGGCTGTTTAATAATGATCCACGTGCTTACATCACTCCTAGTGATAAGAACTGCAGAGTTGGGATTGCTAAACACAATTATGAGGTTGAGAGCGAGCTTTGTTTGGTTTCCATAGTTTTCAGAAACCACTAACAAGAAGCTGATAAAATTGATCTGACTTTGCAGGACAACCTTACAGTAACCCTGCCAGAAAGGGTGAAGAGCAGCCAAAATTCAGCTATGCATATAAACTGGAGGTTGATCTCACCCATAAAGATGCAGACACAGGATGATAATGAAGAATGAATCTTAATTTTACGGTGTGTGTAGTCCCAGTAGTCCCTGTGCACTTCTGTTTGATGCTTCAGAAGAGTGACACTAGCTCAGATGGATGAGGATTTTTTTTCAGTATAACCAGTTTATTAGAATAAGTCAGACCTTAATGTGCTTTCTCAGTTAATTCTTCATTAAACTATTCTCTAAGTACTCTGTTCTTGGCCTTTTGTGCTGCATTCATTCAGTTAATCATTCTGTCAATTATGCCATTAGCAAGATAAACACTAAAACAACTTCTCAGCTGTTACTACAAGTAAAACGGAAAAGTAAAAATAAAAGTAACTACTCAATTCTTATTTTGCTGTATTATTTCAGCGTTGTTTTCTACTTCTATTAAAATTTATGGTAAATACTATACTTCTCCACCTTGGATCACCAGATACTGGGTCCACTCATTGTATTCAATAAGCCTTGATTTCTTCTGAAAGTGTAGTCAAGGCTAAAACACAGAATAACTAGCGTGGTACAAAGACACTACCTTACAAGTGCTTGTGAAAGACACTGAGGAAAACAAGGACATAATCATAAAACCTACCAGCTAAACCTTGGTGTATTTTAACATTTGCAAATTCTTAGGTCATCCCAGCTATGAGGTAAATTGTGTAAAGTATTTGAAGCTCTGCCTGATAATGGTCTGTAAAGGGGAAGAACATAAAGATGTAAAGATGTCTCAGGTCACACCTGGGGTTTTTTCAGAGTATGCACTTGGCCACTTATTTAGTGGTGGACAGTAATTCACTAGTTGGGCATAACTGCATTGTTCTGGGTTGCTGTAAAGATAATTTTTTTTTTGTATTTTTTTTCCTTGATGTTGCAATAATAGTAACTGGTAACAATTTGTAATCTGGTTTTGATCCAAGAGGTACTAATAATCCTCCTATAGTACAGAAAAACTGCTGAATCCACAGAAACCTCCATATACTGCCCCTCTCTGAATCCTTTTGCCTTAGGACACATTACATTTCTGTGGTCGTTGTAGATGGAATTTGTCAGACACCTTAGAGACTTGAGCCAAGATACAGCTCTTTCATACGTTGTAGGATGAAGATAAAGTGTATATGAATTGCATTGTTTGTTTCACCACATAAGGACTTTTCCAGAGTGGCAGCTTTTTATCTTCTTCTGGTGAAGTAGGAATCCTTCTCCAGTATTCTGTGGTGACTTCCTTTTCTAAAAGCTATACACGTACTGTTGAGTTGGCTCCTAATTTAAAACCTGGCAATTTTGTACTTGTAAATAGCAAAACTTCCTTTCTCCTTTTTATCTTTTTTTATTGCATTCAGGAGTGTTGTTTGAAGAGGAGAGGGAACAAAGCGCAGTGTTTTGGTTTTACAGGCTGGACTATACTGATATATAACCAGCATGAAAAGCTGACATTCTTTTCCTCTAAAGATAATGAAGTTAAATAAGACAAGGTAGACACTAGTTCATGCTAAGAAATTAAATAGTTGACTGTATCATAAACCGAATATGTTTAGGATTTTCTATCATGCTATGTCACAAAAATACAAACCCTGAACTATGCATCACAGGTTCTGTTACACTGGAGAGTAACACTAATTCAAATTAATTTGGTACTTAACTATGTCTCAACAGTGAGGTGGTTTTCTCATTGTAATGAGGACTTAAATGTTAACTGAAATGATCACAAACCCATCCATTTAGGAAAAATATTGTTGTGTTTTGATTCCATGCTGTCCCTTCTAATGGTGTTACCAGAGTTCATGGGACCCATTACTCTGATATACTGTACAGGTGAAGGGAACTCAATAGCTATTACGATTTTGATAGTCTCTCTTGGTCCTTTTAGTGGTGTGCAACAATTGCTATAAAGGCAGAGAGGGAATATTGGAAGGATGTAGAGTATTTATAATATTTCTACAGTGCCTTTCAAAAACTCTGTAATCATTTATTCTTTTATGTCCTGCTACTGTGATGGTGTTTGCATTGTTTTGTGCTTATTGTAGATAAAGAAAAAAAAGTCACAAAAAGTTACATGGGGTGCCTGCACAAAAGCAGTTACAATTGGACAGGGATTAGGGACTTAAAGGCAGAAAAATTCTGGAAACCTGCTACAAAAACTGTCTTATGAGGCAAGAGCTTACTAATTTTTTTTAAAAATTATGATGACTTTGAAAAGGTAGGGAAATTTCTCATCCTCAGTACAGAGCATCATCCAGTGAAGAATCTCAAGCATATGCCCAGTAATCAAAAATACACCCAGTGATTTTTCAGAAAATTTACATTTCTTGATCTTGCAACCAGTTACTTGTATCAATAAGTTCATCCTCTGTCATTTGTAATGGTAACCTTTTTTTAAGGTTTCCTTGTTAAAGGTTTCTATTCTGGAAAAGAGTCAGTGTATTTCCTTACACAAACAAATTACAAAGGGGGTCGGCAAGTTTCCATGTTGGCATAGTCTCAGGGAGCTCACAGTCCTAGGACACAATGCTTGGACATAAGGTAGCCACGTCATACTATAGAATAGTGTTGAATAATAGATTAACTTCTGTTAGCTATACAGGTCTAGAGTAAATACAGTAAACTAGTTTTAATGCATTTCACAGCCAGTAAGCATGGACGAAAATGAGAAATGGACATAGAATGAGATGAGATAATATTGTGTCCAGCAACTGGACCCTAAACCCTTTGCAGCTGGGGCAGCATTATTCTCCTTAAACTTCCATTGCATGAGAGCAGCTCAAAAGTTACAGTCCTGTGGAAAGAATTCAATTAATATCTTCGCTAATTCTGTCAATATAGTAGGTCAAATTAAAAAAAAAATAATATCACAGAGAGAGCTGGAGATTCCCTGAATCTGCTTATCCCCAGCAGTTCTTGGGCAAGGGACATAGCAGATCTCAAGTTTATTCTGAGCTTCAAAACCACCCAGTTGCCTCCAAACACTGGAAGCCCCTGTATGGGCTTTGAGAGTCTCCTACCTGGGGAAGAGGGTAGCTTGCTGTTCATCACAACTAATTTGTATTGAACTCTGATTTCTTGTTTGCCTTATTTCCCACCTGTACAAAAATTTCTTCTCAGCACACAGAAGTGTGAGAAGGCAAGACAAACAAAGGATCGGAGGATGAGAGAGAGGAAAGAGAACTAAGTGGCAGTAATAATAGGTTATTTTGGTAGTGCCCAGCTGTGTGCATGGTTCATACATAATGAAGCGGTCACTTTAGTGGATGGGACTTCCTGTTTACCAGGCAGTAATTTCTTTATAAATTTCTATAGACAAGATAACAGGATGAGTAGTAAGGTGAGAGTAAAAGGAAGGCGATGCAGGGGCTGTGTGGACATGGGCACTTAGTGAGAATGGAAAGGTTTGGGGGAAATGGGAGAAGAGGGTGAGTGAGAATGCTGTCTATGAATATGGATGAGGAGTCGCTTTGGGAAAG
>NW_010112983.1:0-9506 GCF_000699245.1 Pterocles gutturalis | reverse complement strand
AACTGAGAAGAGCTTTGAAGGTGAGGACAGAAGGATTTGTGTTTGTGGAGAGGAGTGTGGGGATGGGATGGTTTGAATGGAGGTGAGAGAGGCTGACAGGCAGTGACAAGACAGGGGTGGAATTCAGCTGCACTATAAATGAGTTGAACAGTTTTGACCAGGGAGTAGCTAATCCTGACAGAAAGTGGGAGAAGGATTGAAAGGTGTGCATGGCTTAGTAGAGACCATTGGCAGAACGGTCAGCAAACTAAAATGGGGCAGTGTAAGCTTTCCATGTGTGCAGGAAAGCACAGGGTCATCAGATTAATAAATCATGTCGGCATCTTCTGGATGCGGCAAGAAGAAACTTTACCAACTTCCCCTTAGGCTGTAATCTGTTTTTTAGTGTGTGGAGGGAAAACGGGAAGAGTTCAGAGCTCTTTTTTGCCCCAGAAAGACTGTTTAAGAATGGTCACTGAAGGGTTCATGCTCTGTTTTCTAACAGACCATCAGCTTTATTCTTTGTAATCTAGCTTTTAGTAGAAAGACCCACTAAACTGCAAAGTGATGCAAACTTTTACAAGGTCTCCTTTAATAGTGCTTAACCTCTTTTGAGCAATTCTAGAAAGCCTACAGCCCAGCTAATGACATTTATAATCTACTTCTCTACCACTTGAGAGGAATGACAATATTAACCTAGCCTTCCCTCCCCAACGAGGTAACAGCTCCTTGTTTGGTCTTACATCTCCTGAGGCTTACAGCCTGTAAACTGGTTTTCCATCATTGAAGAGAATGACAGCCTTTAACTGTGAGCCAGAGGCTACAGCCACTGCTCCATCACTTTAGAGAATGACCAATATAACCAGTTTTCAGTGCTTCAGGAGCGTGGCCTACACCTCTTCACTGTCTTTCCTATGTCTGAAGGGTGAGCTACCTTGTAAATCTGCATTCACGTCTTTCAAGACAGGATAGTCCTGATTCTAATTTCCATGTCTATCTTTTAACCAAATAATTAATGTCAAAACAATTTAAAGTATTATGTTCACTGTGGCAATGCACTGAAATATTGTTCTGCCCACACAGAGAAAAGAAGCAGAAAGTTAAAGATTTAGCAATTTGGCATTGATTTCTGTCACTTGGCAGCAGAATACTGTTCATGTTGAGAGGTGGCTGCCCCCAGATTGCCCAAAAGAGGGGGGGGGCTGTCATCTCCTGAGCTCTCTCCTCAGTCTCTCTCCTTCCACCATCTGTCTGTCAGTACACTTCACGAATCCCCAAATATTGTTTCTCACAGATTTTTAAAATGCTGAATTTTGAAGACTCTCAGTTCAGTCCCTACATGCACACACACAAAACCCGAAGAGGAAGCAACTATATGGGTGAGTGTGTGTGTGCATGTGTGTATGTGTCTGAAGGGATTTCAAAGAAGGAAATTGCATCCTTAAAAATTCATTACTGCTGCCAAACTTATTGTTTCTTCTGTTAAAGACCAGTAGGGAAAAAACCACTAAAAAGCATCTGTCGCAAAATGCAATGTCAAATGTTTCAGACTGTGATGGTCCAGGTTCTCTGGTGTCTCAGTTGCTGCTCTTCTGTTGAAGTTGTTTCTAATGTGCTTGCTATATACAACTAAAGATCAAACTTGTGGCCTTTTGTTCTGAGAGATGATTTAATATTTTATGCAAAGTGTTTTTTAAATTTCCAAAGATGTTGTGTTAACCCTGATTTGTTTGAATGTGACTGGGATGTATCATGTTTGCTATAAAAAAAAGGAGATGTATGAGGTTAGTAGTGCAGATGTGCAGTGGGGAAAAGGCAGATATCTGGAATAACTTCCATGCAAAGCAAGAGACTTCATCAGCCTTCTCCCTCACACTGAATGAGTTATTAATTGAGTATTTACTTGAGTCTAGACTGAAGGGCATGAAATGTTTATTGGGCCTTCAACACTAAGCACCGGTAGGTATTACAGCTTCTAAGTGGCCACAGCCATGCATAGTCATCAGACTGTGCCCCATACAGTCATTTAGGAAAGAGATAGTCCCAAGAATACTGAGTACAGATCTCAGCTGTAAGCTCTGTTACTGGGAGGAGACACAAAAGCTGTGGCAATTCAAGCCCTATGCACAGCCAGGGCTGGTGCATCCCAGTCAGAGGATATTGGCCACTGATGCATGTCACCAGCTGGTTCCCAGAGACAGTTCTAGCAAACTTCTTGGTCTCCCAGGATGGAGCCTCTAGGGTCATCCTCATTTTCCTATGCTCTTTAATGCCCTAAATGCTTATATTTTTCTGCTCGTTGAGCCAGCACACTGAAAGGATTCAGTTCAATGTTTGCAGCCTGAAACATTCCTACAGCTTTGTAGTAACATTTTGAGACAAATCATCCAAAAGAGCTTCAAGGTCATTCCCGAACGAAGAAATTATGTTCAGAGCAGTCCTTGGGGTCCCTGTCCAGCCTCAGCACGGGGAGACGGGAGGTTGTGCCTGCAGGACAATGAAAGTCAATGGATTTCAGCTTGTGCACAGCTCCTCATTTGCCTTGATTTAAAGGTCCCAGTCTCAGTCCTTTATGGTGTATTTAGGCTTCCTTATAGGCCTCCAAGGGACTGCAAGCTTCTTTATTCGTTAAAAGTATACCTTGTTGCTGTAATTGAAGCCGTTTTGTTACTGTAATTTCTCCTAATATTACAGTTCTAGTCAAGTGTTCTTTCCCTCTGGAGGCATCAATTCTTACGGATTTTGAATAGGCCTCCCTCCAGTAAACATACTTTCACTCCCAATGCCAAAATCAGGTCAGTGCAATTCTCTTCCCTACTAAAACACAGTCCCATGTTTCTTCTTTCAAACCAGATATATAACGTGTACTGGTGACTAGTTCCACTTCTTACCATCCTATGTAAAACTCCTGCCATATTAAATAAAATCTAAAAAATACTACAGGTTTTGTGGTATTTTCTACACTTTCTTAGTTTTCATTAAGACATTGAATTTCCAATGACCAGGGAGAAGTTTATAGGGTTTATGCAGGTGCTGAACCCATGTAGATGTGTATGTATGTAGATGTAGTGCACTTCATGAAACATGTTCAGCTGAAATTACAGTGGCATGGGGTTCATCAGCTAACCCACGTGTGTGAACTGCAGGGTTTTTTTCTAAGTTTTGGTATTTCAGCAGCTGGTTCCCACAACTTGATTGGACTCAGTAGTGAGTCCTCACTGCTGTGTGCCCTGTGCCTGTTTATGGATTAAGCTGTGTGACATCTCTGGGGATGGGGAGGAACAAGCTCCATATAACAGACTGAGAACTGAAACATGGGTTTGTCTCTCTTCTTTTGCACAGCCATGAGAAGCAGAAGCTATTAAGCTCCAAATGTCACCTGCAGACTTCTTTTAAATACATATGTCAACTGAAGTTTCCCACTTGCAACCAAGCTAATAGTCTGTGCTATTGGATTCATCGTGCTTTATTGTAATTATTTGTTTCACAGTGGTTCAAACCAAGTGCAGCTTTGCATTTTTGTGAATGATTCCCCCATGAAACCCTAAAGATGCTTAACTCAGATGGGTGTATGTAGTAGTTATTACTCCACCATCTGCCCTAAAACTTGCATTTTTCATGAGATGCCACTGCTGGGACATCTGGCACTAAAAATATGTTTTCTGCATCATCTCACAACTGAGGAGGATGCCATGGCTGTTCAGCTCCACAGGAGATTCCTTGAAGCATCCTTCTGCTATCTAGCAGCTTCTGCAATTAAGCTATGGCACTAAACTGGCCAGGGAGTGAGTTATGCTATTAATGGAAGACTGTGTTTTTGCCTTATGGCTTGGATTCTGTTAGGAGGGAGTGACACTTGTGTGATGGATGGATTGATTGATTGATGTGTAGCCAGTCTGTCTTATATCCTATAAACCAACTGTTGGTGTGATAAGACTAAAATGACTATGTAATATGCTGTAAGTCAGCTTCTATTATGCAAAAGCAAAAAACCTGCAAATCTGATACACAGCCATATTTCTCAAAGTTCAGCATGTCTTACTGAACTGTTTCTATATAGCTTGAACTTGCAATGTACTGGGATTTCCTTCTTATTTCACAGAATACTTTCCTCCTTAAAGATGTGCGCAAAATGCTGTGTCTCGAGACTGGGCAGTGTGAGTAGGTCATACAGTATGAGTATATCTTACAGTATGAGTATGTCAGCTTGGTGCTCCCTTGTGCTACATAGTTTTTTTTTCACCCTTGGCAAAAGCCACCATATGACATGCCTGTGTGTTTTCTTGTAGGAGGTGGAGCTGTACCGTGTTAGCAGCCAAGAGAAGCTGGGGCTGACTGTCTGTTACAGAACCGATGACGAGGAGGACACGGGAATCTACGTCAGTGAGGTAAGGACATGGAGATGGGGAGGAGCATGGGAGACGCTCATGGTGTAGGGCTGAATGTGCCAGGGAATGGAACAGCAAGTGCTCTGAGACCAGAGTGCAGAAGTGTCAACCATCAGCCAGCACGTGTCACTTTCAGTTGATTTAGATTATTAGTTTAAATTATGTTGCCCAAGCAGTGTAATTATTACTAGTGATTGTCTTTAATCTGAGTGCTTTTAACTACAACAGCATAATTAGAGAAGTACAAAGCAGTCTGAGCATGGTCTGAATTTTGAAGGAAATCTGCCCTTATGTGGGAAATCAGGCAGAATTTTTAAGGAGAAAAGCACCTTTTTCACACCCTGCTTGTATTCTGCCCCTGCTGTAGCCTTGTTAATCATAACAGTGGATAATAATTATTTTATTATTTGTGGTTTTGTTTCAGTTGTGGTATGCATAGACATGCCACAGGTGAGTGGAGAGAACAGCTTGGGAGAGGAATATGTCAGAAAGACCTTTTTTTTTTTTTTTGGCCATACAAAAAAAAAAAAATAGTGGATACTGAGATGGCATGAACCCTCAGTTTTTCATTGGCTTCACCAGGAAAACATGGCATCCAGCACATGCCACAGAGTTAGTGTTTCACAGGGTCAGTCCACAAGACTCCCAGGCACACTAGCTCCCCTTGAGTCTTCAGCCATTTCAGAGGGTTGTTGTTCTGGATAAAGCAGAACTCTTGTGAGTTCAAGTTCAGCGGTGAGTCCAAGCTCACTGCTGGTTGTCCTGTGTGAACTGTGTTCCAAATTTGTCGCTTTTGTGACATATTGAACAAAATTTGGACATTAGGAAAAGGTTCTTCACTGAACAGGTGATCAGTCACTGGAACAGGCTCCCCAGGAAAGTGGTCTGGATGACACTTTTAGTCATATGGTTTATTTTAGGTAGTCCTGCAAGGAGCAGGGAGTTGGACTTGATGATCCTTATGGGTCCCTTCCAACTTGGGATATTCTGTGATTCTATTATTCTAACTTCTGAGTGAAGCTCATGGACAGAGAGGATTGGTGGAGAGAATTCTCCTATGTAGCAGTGAATGGGGATGAAGACAAGATTGCTCATTCACAGGCCAGCATCAGTGTCGAAGAAGCTGAAAAGCACAGCCTTGGAACAAGAACGCGGAATTAGTATACAACTGCCCAAGAATAAGTCTTCCACCAGTTGTATGAGTGCTGTTGATAAAGTCTGTTTGACCTTGTGAGGACAAAGAAAGTGCAGGAATCTTTTAATACACTCCAGGATTATATCTAAAATGTGTTGGATTTCGTGTATGGTAGAAATTTCTCAGACCTTTTTAAGTGAATGTAATTATATTGTCTTTCGTACTTGATTAAACACTTCAGAATATTTTTTTTTCTATGACAATGCACAAGAAGAAAATAATATCTAACAGCTGTAGAGGATGTAACCCGCAAACCAATGCTCAACTGAGCAATGTTTGGTTTGAAGAAATAAATTATGGCATGATGAGGCAAAATAAATGATTGAAGATAACCATCAAATGAAAGGTGATAGATTGAATTGCCCTGCAATGAACAGTAAGTCATTGCTCGGGGATGAACTGTAGTGACTTTGATAAATGTTAATGGAACCCTAAACATCTATTTAGGTTAAACTAACTTAAAATTAACTGACTCAGACCAGAGCATTTACAGTACCTGTGAGAGATCTATACAGTATAGATCCTTCAGGGTTTTTTTGTTGTTTCCTCACAAGCTACAAAATTCCAGAGGAAATAAGAGATTGATAACTGAGACAATCATTTTGTAGTAATGTTTCCATGAAAGAAAAATAAACCTGCTTCTTTCCCAAAGACAAACCCATTTGTATAGAGGTATCAGCTGCTGTAGAACCACCTCAGACCATAGTGAACTTCCAGAGCAGAGGGGCTCTGTCATTAATCCTCGGTGCTCTGATAGCTGAAGGTTAATGCCTGACAGTGCCGTAGAAAAGTATTAATCTGAAAATCATATGCTCCCAACCCTTTCTGTCTTTAGGCTTTTATCTGAAACAAGCTTATACGATTATTTAAAGAACTGTTGACTTCGTATGACTGTAAAGGAAACTTCAGATTGCCTCTGTACATAAAAAATACTACTTTTTAAAATTGTACAGCTGTTATCGTTTCCAGTAAAAATACCTCCATGTTCAGTTACTGGATATTGTCCTGTGCAGGTTGATCCAAACAGCATTGCTGCCAGAGATGGCCGGATCCGTGAAGGAGATCGCATTTTGCAAGTATGTGACAATAGACTCTTCCTTAAACTCTTTCTTCAGACAAATGTGCAGTGCCGTCTTCTCTGTGGACTGTTAATGAGGGAAGGTAGTTCTCTTTGTTACTGTGATCGATGAGAAAATCCATGTCTGTCTGTTTTTTAACACAATAGCTGGGAGCTAGAGTGTGTGTACTGAAAAATGAGAATGACAAACTCGTTCTGGCTCATGCCCTTATGTCCCATGTCTTTTTTTGTCATATTTATTAGAAAATCTCATTTCCCCTATGTTCATCTCAGTGTCACATTCTAAACAAGGATCCTGCAGACATAAATATGGGTGTCGGAGACTTGCTGTTCATTCAGCAATCACATAAATTTGGGTAAAACTTGTGCTGAGTATAGATGGTAAGCATTTTCATACAAAAGACATGCTGTTAGTGAAGGATGATCTTGAATGTACTTGGGGGGGATTCATTAGGCCTTTGTTAATATTTTATTACTTCCACCAATAAAACATCACTTTTCTGAGTTCTTTTCTAATCCACCATCTTGGCTTTTTTTTCCCCCCCTTTGTTTCTATTGATCCACTTATTTAAGGAGCTGCTGCAAAGTTAGGTATGTGTGGTACAGCATGGCTCCTGTGGGCAAGCGTGGCCAGCTGCCGGCTCTGGAGCATGGGCAGTATACCTGTGCAGAGAGGGAAGCAGATAGAACGGCAGTGGGTTCCCATTTTCAGCTGGCAGGGAACAGTATGGTTTTTGCACTAGTGACGAAATCACAAAACAGTGACCAAAAATCAGTAGACTGGAAAGTCTTTGCTGTATTGTAACATTTTAGTTCTGGTTCCCAGTCGATTTGCCTTGTATTTTGACCTTTTTTCAGTGAAGCCCCAGAAGTAGCTCCTGATGATGACAAGACACTTTTCTGTAACCAGTTCCATAATAGCCCTTCATTAATTTAGGCACGTGAGCTTTCAGGTTGTCACAAGATCAGCCTATTCCTTCCCTCCAGTCTTTTCATTTCTGCAGGAAATGTCTTTGCTGAAACCTGACGCTGTATCTCTTACCCTGGTATCATCTTTGGGAGTCTGGCCAACACAATAGGGTCTATGAGATGGCTTACCAAAGTGGCCCATTCTTTGGAAAGGAAATGATAAGTTACATTTTAATGTCAGGGCTCACTTGGGAGCTGCTGGTTTATTCTCTATGTGGATGGGAATGCGAAAACATTCACAGGATGGATGGTGTTCCCCCCTAGAAGACACAGATGTGGGGGCATTGAGCTCCTTGGTGGGACTTGGGGTGATGGGACCACATCATGGGGTGCAGCTAGGAGTGGAAAAGTCACTGCACAGTCTTCTGCATCTTTCTACAAAATACCCACTGAAGAAAGCGAACAGGATATAATGGTATTTTTAACTTTCAAAAAATCAGGGGGGAAAAAAAAATCTTGAACCAAATTGAAACAACTTTCATTCCTACTCTCTGCATTTCAAAGTAAGGAAATAGAGGGTAGATTTAGATTAATTTTCTGCTCCTTTCCTTGCATTCTAAAATTTCTGGGTGAAGTAGACAGGCAACAGCAGTTCAGGAAAATGTTCTACAGTTCCTAATGAAATTCATTTCAGTTGTGAGTAAAGACTCTGGGGGAGATAGAAAAGCATAGGTAATTCTGCCATACTCTTAGTAGACTGGAGTATTACTTTAATGTCAGTGCTGATATATAGCTATGAGTTTGATCATTAAAGTTAACACCCAGAGAGATATGTGGGGTTTGCTTTCGTATCTGAAAACACATTGACTCTCTATCTACTCTTATTGATGAGATAACTCAGAGAAATGGAAGGTGACAGTGCCATTACGGGGGGATTACACTGAGGCTGGGAGAGAGCTGGATGCTTGAGCATGGGGGCGTTTTCTGTGGGAGGTGGATGGCATTGGTTAAGGCTGGGGGCATGCTCTGTTTTGTGCATATCTTATGAAATTAAAGCAAGCTTGCTCAGGTTTTTGAGGGTGAAACTGTCCCCTTCTTATTTTCACAAACCTCACACCTCTCCCATCACCTTCACAGTCTCCTTAAGCACCTGAGAACAGTCTTAGTATTTTACATCAGATGTTACAATGTCAAGGGAAAGGTTTTATAAGGACAGTCCTAGTGAGACTTGCCTAAACTGCTGCCGTTTTCAGCTGTGAACCTGTCATGATTTAGAAAAGGCCACAGGGACAGTCCTTTGTTGAACACCTGGTGGGCTGAGGCAGGGACAGGGAGGGTTTCATTCACCACTTAGGGTCATGGGCAAGAAACCAACATGACTCGTGAGGAACAAGAAAACAATTGAATTTATTAACTATTTACAACAAGAAGCAAGATACCGAGAGGGAGAAACTACATCTTAAAAAGGCACTTCTCCCCCACCCCTCCCTTCTTCCCAAAGCCCAAAGGCTTTGTTCTGTACCTTCTCCCCCCAACCCTGGCAGCGCAGGGGGGCAGGGAATGGGGGGTGCAGTCAGTCCGACGCTCCTTCCTCCTCAGGGGAGGGTTCCTCACAGTCTTTCCCGGCTCCAGCGTGGGGACCTGTGGCCCCTTCTCACAGGAGAGTCCTTCTCAAAACTGCTCTACAGTGAGTCCTTTCCACACAGGGCCACAGTCCCCTGATGACTGCCCGGCTCCGGTGTGGGCTTCTCCAGAATTCCTACGTGGGGTCCTCCACAGCTGCATCTTCTCATGGGCTGCACCAAGTGACAAACCGTGCTTCACCATGAATCTTCACCGCGCTGCAGGGGAAGTTCCAGGAGCGCTCCTTCCTCTTGCCATCCCTTCTCTGACCAAAGTATCTGTGTAGCCATCTTTCTCAAATCCTGCTTCCCTTTCCGCCACAGGTCTTCATCGG